>NC_053438.1:48410001-48491872 GCF_007990345.1 Gossypium hirsutum | reverse complement strand
ATTCTAGCTCTTGTTGTTCATAATTTGTCAGGCTTGATTTAGTGCGTTTTGATGTCATGGTTTTTTCAGCATGAAATTCGCAGTACGTCTTTGTTCCTTCGGGCCTATCCTTTGAATCTTGTTTGATGAGACCTCCTTCTATCATTTGTCTCCAAACCCAACTCAATGGGGTTTTTATCTCTGCAATGTCAGCTTTGATTCTCCTTCTCCCACCTTTGATTATTGCGTTTACCCCTTTATCAGTATGATTGGGTAACGGATTCGCTGCTACGTTTGGTCCTAATGGGTTGTCAAACTTCACAATCCCCATCTTAATGAACCTTTCCACCGCCTTTTTAAACCCAGTGCAGTTCTCAATTGAGTGCCCTGGTATCCCTGCATGGTATTCACATTGGGCATTCGTGTCATACCATTTGGATATGGAGGTTGCATGGGCTCTAGATAAAATGGAGATACTATGTGTGCATCAAATAACTTCTGATACAGTTCCCCGTATGTTATTGGAATGGGCGTGGATGAAGTCTCTCTGTGTTAGTCCTTGTGTTGGGCCTTGTGTTGGGTTCCTGCCTTGAGGGGCTTGGTGACTAGTGGTTATCATTGTTGAGGGCCAACAGTAATCGGTTTTGAATGGCTCTTGCTATATGTGCTTACGTTGTTTACTTCGCCCTCTTTTTTCCTTGGGGCTGGTCTTTTGAAGTTTTCCCCCGTGTCAATTTACCGCTCCTTACCGCGTTCTCAATCATTTCACCGGACATTACCATATCCGAGAAGCTCTTGGTAGCACTCCCCAACATGTGGTTGATGAACGGGGCTTTCAAAGTGTTGATAAACAACATGGTGACCTCTTTTTCCAAAAGGGGTGGCTGGACTTGTGTTGCCACTTCTCTCCATCGTTGGGCGTATTGCCTGAAATTCTCGCTAGGCTTTTTTCCATGTTTTGTAACGTAATTCGATCGGGTGTTATATTCGTTACATGACTGTATTGCTTCATAAAGCTTGCGCCAAGTCTCTCCATGAACTAACTTTAGCACGACTCAGTTGGTTGTACCATTTGGCTGCAAATCCGATCAAATTGTCCTGGAAGCAGTGGATTAACAGCTGATCATTGTTGACGTATCCTGTCATTCTTCGACAGAACATAGTTATATGAGCTTCAGGACAACTAGTCCCATTATATTTTTCGAATTCCGGCATTTGAACTTAGGTGGGAGTACTAAATCAGGGACCAAACTCAGATCCTTGGCGTCAACCCCGCGATGATGGTCGATGTTCTCCATGACTCTAAATTTTCCTCTAACCATCTACATCGGTCCTCCAGTTGTTTTGGCAGGTTCATTCTTGTTTTTTCTGTTTCTGCCACGTCATCGAGGTCCGGGACCACAGGATTAGTGGGATTATCCCCGGGATTAGAACCCGAGCCCATTTGAAAATGCAATGGTACCAGGCACCAGCCAGATATTGAGGTCTAATGGTAACCGGTACCCTCTGTGGGTACACCTCTGGTTGTGCTTGGATGTTAATTGGGGCGAAACCCGGAGGATAAACAGGGTCATCGTGATCCTTCCCAGGATCAACTACGGGGTCTTTTCCTTTGTTATTCTCTCCAGCCAATAACTGCTTTAATTGGTTCATCACAGTGTTCTGGGATTCTAACATGTCCTGCTGGATTTTTTCCAGTCGTTCATGCATCTGATCTTGCATCTCTCGTTGCAACTGTTCCAATCTTTCCAACCTTTGATCCATTACTTTTGTTTGGCGACGAGTACCGTAGTGATATTTGATTAGATTTTTGTTGCTTTCCAGGGTAACTGTCATAATTTAATTTTATTAGGGTCATTTATAAAACTTACTGCATATGATGTAATGCAAATGTATGAGATGAATGCAAAAAGAGGCATTGATTCGAATTCAATTTCATTAGAAAACTCAACTAGAAAGCAAATTTCTTTACATAAAATAAATTACATATACGGCTTCGCCTTTATACCCAAAGCCTTAACCTTCCTCAGAAGCCAAGCTAAATCTCGACCTCGGCTTGATTCTGACTCATATTTTAAACTCAATACATCAGCCTGAACTGCTAATGTTTGCAGGTGATCAGCCACTTCCCGCACTTGAGTCACAGCATTGCCCATAACGTAATCTCTATCTCTAATCTGACTTTGAGAATGATGGAATTGCTCTTGCCATTGATCATTACTCCTCTCAAGAAGCTCCATTCGTAGCTCAGAATTGTGTAATGCGTCCTCAAGCTCCTCTACCTTTCCTTTCAGTTCTTCGATCTTATTTAAGCTTGCTCTTAATTCGATCATGGAGTTGCGACTACGGTACGAGTGAAGTGACTTTTCTAGCTCTGCCACCTTGGCCTTTAATCCTGCCTTCTCATTTCGGCGCTCTAACAAACTCCTTTCCAAAGCGTTTTCTCGAGCTCGAGCATCTTGAAATTTCTTTTCCCACTGATCGGCCCTATTCTTTTCCTCATTGATCTCTTGTCGCCACTGCTCTGACGTTTTACCCAGACCGACAGTTCTCATTGACAATCGCAGCTTCTTGTAATCTGTTTTTAGACTATCCAAATCCTCTTCAGCCTTGTTCTTTCCCTTCCTTAATTTCTCGGCTTCTAGCTTGTGGATATCGATGTCTAATCCCAAATGCACTCTTTCTTCTTCTAGCTGTTCTATCCTCTTTCCCAACTCAGAATTTCTTTTCTCAAAGTCTCGTTTGATGATCTCTAATTCTGACGGAACTACTTGTAGATGCTCCTCTATAGACTGAACGCAATCTTCCCTCGGCTTAGGGATGTTGTCATTGACTCTTTTACTCCACCACCCATAATATTCTGAAGTTGCCATCGCTCCTACGGTAAATATTTTCATTCGGTGAACCTGTTTCCAAGCGTTAGATATTTCTCGAGTTTTTCTCTTGTAGTTTTCATCCTTATAAGAAAACTCACATTGAGCCAGCCCTTGTGTTGCTGGTATGAACTGTCTCGATCTATATTGTCTTAATACGAGTAAAGGGGCATAACCGACAGCTCCCCAAATTCTGAGTAAAGGGACCCAGTCGAAATCCCCACATCGATACAGGATCTCGTCGGGTACCATCCAAGGAGCTTTCCATTCAACGTCATCCTCCTGAAGATTTTGGAGAATCGTCATCCACTTTTCTTCCGTGATGTCGTCTCGTCTTGGTGTAGCAACTTGTTCCTTCAATGGAGAATAGTCTTCTGAGAAGACTCGATAGGAGACATTTTCCACCTTCCAAAAGTGACTATGGAACCACACCAATAGTAGCTGCGCGCATCCGATGAACCTTCCCTCCCCTGCTCTTCGACATGCGCTTAGAGATCTGAAGGTTTCTGCTAATATTACCGGGATGGGCGTGACTCCTTTACTAAGCCGATCGAACAAATCAGAGATGGCCTCATCTACGTGCCCTAAAGCTCTAGGGAAAATTACCAATCCATAGATACCTAGAGCGAAGACATCCACTCTTTTCTTCACATCAGGGTGTGCTAATACTAAATATCGCAAGCTTTTCCAAGGAACGCATTTACTGTCTCCTTTCTGTTGGATCCGGGCAGCGACCCACTGTTCGCTCATCCTTGTAATGCTCATCAATTTTTTAATAATGTCGGGACACTAGCAGCTCTAGAATAGGCTTTGTCAATTTGAATCTTTGGACACCGAAGCAGGGTCGTATATTCTTCCATGGTGGGAACCAAGTCCACTTTTCCAAAAGTGAAACAACTGTAAGCAGGATTCCAAAACTGGGCTAGGGCTCGGAATAAATGCTTGTCCACTTTGATACCAAGTAGGTAAGGCAAGTCCCCGTAGTCACAGTAAAACATCTGCTTGGTCCCGTCGTCCCATTGATCCCATATTTCCTTCATTTCTCGAAGATCATTTTGGATTACGCTGATACGGGTGAAGTCCCATAACTCTGATACATACCCTTCTGCAAGACTATCGCCTTTCTCTCTCCACATCGTCTCAGCCCATAATCGTACAGCTGCATTGTCTTCTACTTTATCAAGAAACCTCTTTTCCATGATAAGCTTTCTATCCATACTAAACGTGAATCGACACCTCTTTTGAAATGAAAATGCCATGCAATCACAAACAAAGCAAATTAAAGCTAGGATTTAAAGTAAACAGTAATAAATAAAGCATCTATTCGGTAAGCACTAGGGTCTGGAATAGCTCTATCTCGGTGGGTTCTTATGGCGCGCTATGTGTGGTTTGGTTCTAAAGTAAGGGTACCTGAACCAGCAGATTCCTCGATCCTCACCCATTATAGGCTCATATGGACCGAGTTCAGTTCAGGGGAATACATTTCCCTATGGCCATGCGGAGATGAAAATCTCACGAAGACATAGGTACGGATGTATCCCGGAAGCGATTCACTATCCCATGCGGAGGTGAAAACCTCACGAAGGCGTAGTTTCTCACTCCCACTTAAAAGGTGTGACCAACGGTCATGCAATGGAATGTGCAGAAATATACACCTAAACTCTAAACAAAGCAGTAATTATAAACAAATAATAAAAGCCAAAATAAAGGCAAAAAGCAAGTTTCAATTTTGACACAAAGACAAAAAGCAATCAACTCGTGGCTTGACTCTCTTATTTAAAGTCCCCAGTGGAGTCGCCAAGCTGTTGACACCATTTTTGGATGAAAATGGGGTCGACTTGGATTTTGAAAAAAAGAATGAAAACGGGAGTCACCACCAATCTTTTTTGATGAGGTGTGATCGGGTCACCTTTAAAAGTAGCTGTTTTTAATAAACAATTTAATTTTATTAAAACAATGAGTTTGGTCTACGAAATTTAGAAAAATGGGTTCGGGAGTCGGTTACGCACGAGGAAGGATTAGCACCCTCGATACGCCCAAAATTGGTACCTAGTTGATTAATCAGTGTCTTAGTGTCGAAAATTAAAAACTCGAAAAGAATTTTAAAAATATGATCCCTCCTTATATCGTGTTATTTTAAAAATACTCAAATAAACCAAAATGGAAAATGCCTCCTTATCTCGAAGTAACAAGATATTACATCCAGTAAGTTAGGACACGACACCTCGTATTTTTGAGAGTAAGCTTGCCTTTCATTTCTTTATTTAAACCTCATTTATTTTAATTTTAAAAGGATATTCGATTACTTAGAATCAACGAGAAAAATCGAAGCTCAGTAAGTTAGGGCACGATTTTCTCGAATTCTCTAAATACGGAATATTGCCTTTACTTTCGAAAAATCCTCATATCGAGAAAACCACGTGTCATATCCAACGCGTTAGGACACAACATATTGAAATCCCGATAATGAGTTTTTATTTATGTTTTTTATTAAAGAGCATTCTCGAGCATTTAGATTCAACAGAAAATTAGAACCCAGCACGTTAGGGCCCAATTCTCTCGAAGATCCCAAGTATCGAGTATTGCTTTTATTTCCAAAATTTTCCCTTTTTACGAATTCGGGTAAAAATTGATGTGACGGAATAACAATTACGATAATGCGAGTAAAAATAATACGAGCGAAAATAACAAAAAGTAAATATATAAAAAATCAATTATATACAATAACAAGTAAATAAACAATTTAAAATGGATATAATAATTTAAAATTTGATAATATATATATATAAATTTTAAAGTAAATAGATAAACAATTTCAAATGAATAATACATAAAGCGAGTTTAAAATAAATAATGTAGAAGAATTTTAAAATCTATATTATACAAAGCAAATAAAAAAAATTTATATGAATAATTTTAAAATAGATAATATATATACGAATAAAAGTGTAAAATATGGAATAAGTAGAATGGGTCTAAAATAAGGTATATAAAATAATTTTAAAATAAATAATATACAATTTAATTTAAAAGTAATAAATAAAAAGTTTAAAATATATAATACATAAAAGAATTAAAAATAGACAATATAAATATATTTTATAATGTTAATAATTCAGAGGTAATATAAAGAGAGTTATTCGAAATACATAATATACAATAACTTAAAATATAAAATAATTTGAAATAAATATATAGCAATTTTTAAAGAATTATAAATATATAAAAGAGCTTGAAATAAACTATATGTATACATATATATAATAGGTAAGGAATAAAGAAATAAATAATACATATAAAATAGATTAAAGTGACATATATACATAAAGTTAGTTAAAATAAATAATAAGAATTTGAATAAATAGTACATTAAAATAAGTTAGAATAGATGTAAATAAACAACATATAAAATGTTTGACATAACATATAAATGAAACATTAAAAAGGGTAATAAATGAATTAAATAGATTTAGGATATTTCCAAAAACAAATTACAATTCGGGGTATAAAAGTATAAATATTGGATAGTTAATTAGGGATCAAAACGAAAACCAAACAAGATCTGAGGGCCAAATTTAAAAAAAACAAAAGAAGATAGAAAATGGGGGTTAATTGAACGAGGTTGCGAAAGAGGAGGACTAAACGCATAAATTTCCCTTTTAGGGAAAGTGCACAGACCCCACCCTCCCAAACGACGTCATTTGGAATGATTTAAAACAAAAAAAAATTTCCTTCCTTTTCAATCTGTAGGTTCATCACTTAGTTTACAAAACCCCTCCTTCCAAAAAAAAAAACAAAAATCACCCTTCCCTTCTCTTTCAGCCCATGTCCGGCCATGGGCTCCGGTTACCGGCCGTCATGCTGACCGCCGACCACCGGCGACGGCGCCACCGTACGCTGTGGTCGGAGAGTTCAAAACTTCCCCCGTTGAACCCCCTTTTCACGTAGACAAGATTTAGGACTTGAAAAACCAAAAACTAAACCCCAAACTTCTTAAAACCACAAAGATTCTTCAACCTTTGGCTTCCTCCGTCGAAGTTTTAACCGAATCTCTAGAGATCCGCCGGCTTTCGGACTAGAGAAGCGTATGCCCAGGGTACCAACGCCAAATACGGGTAAAAATCTTTCCTTTTTATATATTTGTATATAGATTCGAAATAAATACATAAAATAAATGATAAATATAGGAAATGAAAAAAATGAAACCTTTTGAAAACGTTTCTTTGATTAATCTCTGTGTTCATAACCCTTTCTTTTTTATTTTTCTCTCTTTCAAAAGTCCCCCATTACATTCGATTCTTCCCCCATACATGAGCAGTGCTTGGGGTTTTTATAACCCGATTACCAATACTTTTATCTCTATTTTGTTTTTTACATTATTTTTTCTTTGTTGTTGCGTCTACTTGTTGCAGGTGGTGGGCACAGTGGAGTAGGTGGGAGTGTCAGACGCGTGGGGCGTGGTGGCCAAGGCTGAGGCGTGCGAGTGGCGACCGGTCAGAGGCGTGCATGCGTGAGGGGAGGTGAAGCGGCGGCAGCTACAAAGCATGAGGCTAGGGTTTTTTTTGTTTGGCTGAAAACTAGTATAGTTTTGGGCCATTCGGGCCTCTAAGGTTTTTATCATTATTGGGCATTTGGATTGAGTCTGTTTTTGGGTTAATTTTGTTGTAATGGTCTGTTAATTCTTTATTGGTCTTGGTCTATTTGGGTTTTATGGTCTGGGCCCGGGCAAAATTTGGGTCTTACAAATAAGTATGTAAAACTTCATTCTTCTTCCATCTGTTGAGAGTTTGAGAAGAAAAAAAAGGTAATTATATGAAATATTGGTGGTAAAAATTTAGGTGATGAAGTTAAATCTCACCTTCGAAAACATTAGCATTTAGTTGGCGTTTATCAGCTTCATAAATTTTCTCTTCCTCTTTATCGTTTGTCCTAGTATTGCCAACCAAATTCGGACATAGCTGGAAAAAATGTTCATAATGTTTATAAGTAGATAGTGCTCAACATCATATATGTTCACATGGTTATGGAAAAAGTGAAACCTTTCTTATTTTTCCTAATAGGAAATGTGTTTCAAGTCGGTAAAAGTTTTCATGAATGTGCAAGATTGTAAGACTATTACTTCTAATGCTAAAGTTATAATCTTTCAGTTCAATCTCGAAAACTAATGTATGTGATACGAGCGGCCCGACCACATTCAAGGTCCATTATGGAGATGAGTGTAACTTCCCCACTCGGCATAGACATTAGGTCCGAATTCAAGAGATTACATCGGCCACCGAGATAATTTAGTACGACCGAAGTTTATAAAATAATCAATTTAAAATATTTATTTGTTTTAGAAGAAAATTTAGCTTATTTTCAGAAAAATCCAAGAGTTAACAAAAAAAAACCAATTAATTTTAACATTTTTATTGTAACGGTGACTATTTTTAAAAACTTAGATAATTTTTTTTTACTACTTAGATTTTTACTTATACTCTAGCACCGGAAAAGTGATAATAGTTTATATTTTTAATAAAAACTGAAACTCATGCATAATTAATTAATATTCTTATTAATATCCTAAAATCAATTTAAGTGACATACATGTTAAAAGAAAACAAATCCTATGCCCCATACCATAGTTCAAAATAAAATAATACAGACTTTAAATAATAATAAGATATCAAATAATAACTTAAAAGTATGTTAGCAAATAAAATCGGGCCGAGCCAAGTCCTTCTAGATGTCGTGTCTGCATCCTAATCTGGTGGGTTATCTAAAAAGGCGTAAATTAAAAGGAAGTGAGCTATAAAGCTCAGTGTGAGTTCAGTCACAAGAAAACCGAAACAAAACAACGAACAAAGCACATGAATTAGCACTTCTATGATTAAACACAACTATAAGTCACCTCAGATTAACGATTTTTCTCGTAAAACACTTCATTTTACAATCTCAGTATTCACACATGTTCATGAATGCAATGCGGTTTCAAATTAACAGAAAAGTCTTACCCAACTCCGCTACACACCACACTTATGAGTTCCCCATAACTCATCTAACATATCACTCCGGATTGTGGACAAGCGACCATTAATTTGTATATAAACTGTCACTTTGTACTAGTATTTTAGATAAAAAAATATTTGCAGTTACTACCACTTTGTTGTGAGTGCACAACATGGTTGCAAATTAAATAAACTGCCATTGGATTTTGTGGATGAGCCACCACTTGTTTGCAGATTTAATAAACTACCACTCTTCCTCTTTTCAATTTCTTGCTCTATGCAATGCACTATGCCGTGCTTTATATTATAGCAAATCAACACTAGTAGTAGACATGTAACATGTACTCAATTCATCACGAACACTTAACATGCTTATCATGTTCTTCGCAATGCGGTAACAATATTATCACTTTTGATTTAACAATTTCACTTTATCAGAAAACACATAATGTTCATGCATCATGCAATGTAATAAGAGCACTTAAGGCATTAAATACAAAATTCAAAATTCACACAATATCAAGGACTTA
Organism: Gossypium hirsutum; assembly: GCF_007990345.1. Lineage (NCBI taxonomy): Eukaryota > Viridiplantae > Streptophyta > Magnoliopsida > Malvales > Malvaceae > Gossypium > Gossypium hirsutum. Next base: position 48,482,503 of record NC_053438.1, on the reverse strand, counting down.
ATTGAATAAAATAAAACACTAAATACAGTTCGGGAATCAACCGGGGACTAATTTGAACAAAACATAGAATTTTGGACAAAACTGTAAATTTTGAGTTACATGGGACACATGGTTGTGTGACCAGATCGTGTGGAGGGGTTACACGACATGTGGCTAGGCCGTGTGACAGACTATGACCACGTGGCATTTGAAAATTCAACCTACAAGGGAGACATGACAAAAATTAGAAAATAAATCAACATTTTTGGTTAAATTTTTGTCTCTCATTTTTAATCTCCACAAGTTATATTAGTCAAATAATTTAATAAAAATGAGAAAAATATTTTTTTATAAAAATTCAAAATAATAATGAATATTTATGGTTTTTAATAAATTATTATTTTTTTATAAATTTAAAGAAATAAATACATACATTTATTTTCATATTGGTTTAATATAATAGTTTGCCCGTGCAATAAATCAACATAAAATGATACTAATTTAATAATGTTGTGAATGATTTCTGAAAATTGAATCAAATCAATATTTAATGTATATGTGGAGTGTGTCTTGCATTTTACACACGTCGTTGCGACAAGAAAATTTGCGTCATCACAACAACACGAAGATGTTCAAAACAGAGCAAAGCAGAGGCAATGTCACGACGACACGACAAATTCTAACTTAAAGTAACCATGTAATTAGACTCTCAATAGTGTTATTTTTTTCTAGTTAAACTCTGGTTATACCATAAATATCTTAGCCTATAAAAAGGACCTTAATAACCCTAGAATAAACATTTTCATAACATCAGATTCTGAGAGAAGATCAAGAGAGAGTTTTAGAGAACTTTACGAGAATTGTGTTTTAGCCAGAGAGCTTTGTATTCAGGGTTTAGGGTTTATTTTTTGAATTTCTCCATCATGTACCCTTTGATTATTTACTCATTAGTGAAGTCTCCTTTACCCGTGATTTTTTATCCTCTTGATTCGATAAGTTTTTCCACATAAATTTATGTGCCCAATTTTCCCTATTCATTCTTTCTCGTTGTTTATACGGGTCAATCCCTAATAATACAAAATCACATAAATCAAAATTTATGTATGATATGTTTCATTAAATTGAAATTTGTATTTTAATATTTATCCCTTATAGTAATCAATACACACTTTCCCCTTTTTAATGAGTGAATTAGCATTAGCATAGTTTTATTTCAATATCATTGAGACAAAACTTTCCCCTTTAATCAAATAAAAAATTTGAACAGGGGCGTTTAATTCCATGCCATAGAAATAAGACTCCGTAAGAAACTAAGAATAATATTGGAACTAGTTTGGATACCCAAACGATGTGTGGGTTGATTATATGTATCATTTAAAATAATATTAAATTATTTTATAATTTTTTTAATTTTTTAAATATTTATTAGTTTAAATTTTTTAAAATAATAAAAATGTTTATATAAATAATATATAAACTATATAAATTTTCTTCTAAATATAATTATTTGTAAGAGTGAGTGTTCGATCGAATCAAGTAAAAAAATTTCGAGTTGGTCGAGTTGACAAGTCTCATTTTATCTTCCTAACTCAATTCAAAATTTGTACGAATGGAGCCGAGGAAAATAAAATTCGAGTCGAGTAAAATTGTTTAAGTTAAATTAAAACTTAAACATATCAAATTAAAATATTGTCACAATATAACTAATTTCATGTTTGAGCACATAAATTTGAAACAAATATATTTGAAAACTCTTTCAAAGTGAAATAAGAGAAAAAAATATTTTAGTATTATAAACTTGAATAATTAATTTTCTTATTTAGATCCAAAAAATATTATTTTAGAATATCTTTTAAAAAATAATTTTTTATATATTCTTCAGAATTTTTTAGAATTTTTAATATATATTTTTAAAAAATATATTTTTTGGATTTTTATAAATATTTGAAATTTTTAAAAAAATTATTTTGATTATTTTGATTTTTTTTGAGAAAGAGATCAATTTTCTCATTTTCAAAATTAACAGGGACCGAATGGATATTTACACAAGTCTGTTGTTTGAGTTATTCAAATTATCCAAGTTACTCGAATTGTAAAATTCAACTCGACTCGAAATTGAAATTTGAATTACTTATTCAAGTTGACTCATAAAAATTGAATAACTTGATTTGATTAACTCAGAATTTGATATTTTTAAAATTTTTCGAGTTGAATCGAGTTCTCACTCTAATTATTTGTATAATTTTTAAATACAGTTTATATAAATTTTTAAATTTAAATTATTATTTTGAAAAAAAACTATTTTATTAACAAAAATTTATAAATATAAATAGTTTTAAATAATTTGAAAATAGAATGTTAATAGTTTTAAATTTGTATACATTTTTAACTAAAAAACTGTAGTATGTTTTTAACATATTTTAATCACTTTTTAAAAATTTAAGTAAAATTGTTTAGTACTTTTTTAAACATAAAATAAAATAAAAAAACTAATACTTTGAAGCGTTTGTGGCAAGCTTCATTTATTTTCAAATATTTCTACTTTTATTTTGCAAAATTGTTCAATATTAATTATAAATTAGACTCATAAATAATTTAACATATTATAACTTAAAGTTATAGTTTCCATATGTTTGCAATAATTATTAACAGTAAGTATTATTAATCAATTATTTGATAATAGGTTGATTTTTCAAAGTGTCAAATAATTAAAAATTTAAAATTTACCAATATTAATTTAAATAAATGAAATTATAATACGTGACCAATACATACTAAAAAACTAATAATTTATTAAAATAATATTTATACAAGTGACGCAAATTTTTAATGAACCATGAATTTGGTTGTATGTATCAATTAAAGTTTATAACATTTCAACAATACTAATATTTAGAAAGTAATAATAAACTAATATAAATATTTAATTTTTAAAATTATGATTTTGTATTATGATAAATATATAAATTAAAAAATTATTATTTAAAATAAAGGTTTATTAATAGAAACCCATATCAATTCATTTAATTAAATGATATTAACCGTGTATTGAATATTTAATATTTAATATTCTATTTAAAAAAAAGTCTATTCATTTAGGCAACTTTATATTTACCTGTGCATTTTTAATTTAATATATCAAATAACAACACAAGTTGATTGGCACAAGTCTATTATTAATATTACACTATTAGAATTAATGGTAAGAAAGCGAAAAACCGAATAGGAAAGTTTACAACTCAATTTCTCGAGCTATAGTGTGGTCGTCTCTATCCTCTTGCATCAGAGTTAGTAGCTACTTTGGTGGATTATGCACGGGATAAGTATTAATATTATTGTTTAAAATAATTAATATTGAGTTTTAAAGTTTAGGGTTTATGCATCATTATTTTCTGTGTTTTTCCTGCATTAAATTAAATATTATCAAAGTAATGAATAAAATAAAAAGTTTAAAATTAAATTGATGTAAAAAGCAGTAACATTAAGCAATATATTTAAAATAAAAAGAATTATCGCTTCTTATTTATTGTGGCATGTTTATGCCATAAGACAATTGCATCATTATCTTCAATGCATGGAAACAATATAGGTGTTTTGCTTAACAATGCCAATGTATGCCTCCTGGTTTGGAAATTTTTTGTAGTATTTAATTAAATAATATTTGTAATGATATAATTAATAAGGATTAATTAATTTTATTTTGATTTATTGTTATTAAAATCATGCCTAATATCGTAATATTACTCCAATCAATTAATAAGGAAGTAATGATTTTTATTCTGATTTTTTTTACTAATAAAATCATACCTCAATATTAATTTAAAAAGAAACAGTCGTAATCAATTCAAATAAATGTTGTCTTATTCTAACTTAAATATTTTCCATATAAAAACTTAAATACCTAAAACTTAATTTATTATATCAAAGATTCATATTATTTTTTGGTGTATTACATATTGAAACAATAATTTATTAAAATTATAATTGAACATAGTTATATGTGGTGGAATTTTAAAAACAATATGAAAATTTGAAATTGTAAATTAATATTTAGGTAATCACACTTTGCTTCTTTTTATATTTAAATTTGGAAATTACCAACTGCTATAAAAATAAAGTATTGAGTGTTTCTTTCTTAAATAATATTATATTAGATATGCTTTTAAATAATTATGCATCTTTTGACTTATATTAAATATGAATTCTTTTTTAAATTAATATCAATCTTCAAGTTTTAAAATATAATGGAGGTCATAATTAATATGAGAAATTAATTTTCCTTGTTGATACGTTTAAAATATAATTTTTATAAATTTGTTTAGTAGGAAAAAAAAATCTTAGTATTATTAAAAGGTATGTCTATTAGATAATTAATGCACAATGAAAATTTTGTAATTTTAAATTAATTGATTCTAAAACAGTAATTATCTTTTTCATTAATTTATAATTACATATAACAATTTTATATGATGAACACTGATAAATTATAAAATATGTCACATAAAATTGTTTCCTTATATTAAAACATCAAATTGCTATATAGTATGTAGATTAGATTACTTACATTAATAGTAATAGCAAGAAGCACATAAAAATAATAATATGAAATCATTGACGCATGTCGATGTATACAGTGTACCATTTAAACCTAAAACTGTCATGCCTCGATTTATATTGGTATATAGTGTGCATTTAGATATAAAAACAAGTTACTTGTTTAATGGGTTATCGCACATCAAAAAATAGAGCTACTAGAAATAAGCATAAAATTGAGATTTTTTTTTCTAAGCATAGAATTTAGAATATTTTAAAACTTAATTTTGTTAAAAAATTAACAAGAATGAGCTTATTAGTTTAGTAATAAGGCCTTAGTTTCCTCTTAGGTCCCAAGTTTGAAATTCCTTGGGCAATTTTTAGCCAAAATATTTTATTTTCTAATTTTTACCCCATAACAATACCGAATTTTCAAACTAGCCCAGCCCAAAAACTGTTTTTCTTTTAATTTAGTCCTTAATTTAAAATAATCCTAATTTTACAATAATTCCTCAGACCTATTTCAATTAGGGAAAAAGAGTTTTATAAATAGCTAATCTTTTCAATCCCTAGAATTTTTACCTAGAGAATTTTTCAAGAAAAACTCTCAAACGTTGTTTTTTCTCCTCCATTGCCGAATCAATTTTCAACCAAAGATTTCGAGGTTTTCAAATCGTCCCACTTCTCCCAAATAGGTCATTATTCTCCTCATCCAAATAAAGCTTTTTGTGTCTTCAAAACAGGTGTGGAATCTACCTTAGACCATTGTGTATGATTAATTAAAATAGGGTAGTTTGACAGGCAACCCCCATGTTATTCGAACCCCTACAGACATTGATATACATGCAAATCCTGTTGTAAGTGGATAAGCGAACTGTAGAATGTATATACACATATGCAAACCCTCATGATTTTTAGTATAGGATTTGAGATGTGAACCCTATATGATAAAGTATGTGTACCCTATTTATCATGCTAACCCTATATATTATGCAAGCCCCATATATCATGGAAACCCTACCAGTTATGTGTACCCTATATATGATGTGAACACTACACGTTGCGAGCCTTTAAAGAATGTTATGCGGTCACTTAGTAAGTATATGTGAACCCTTAAGGAATGTTAGGCGAACCCCCCTTAGTGAATATATGCGAACCCTTGATGGTTATCATGTAAACCTATATGAATTAGTTATGTGAACCTATCTAAATTACTATGTGGAACCCTATGTGTGAGCCCTAGGTACAAACCCATATATGCAAACCCTATATATGCAAACCTTACATGTGCGAACCCCTAGGTGCAAACCCATATGTGCAAGCCTTAGGTACGAACCCATATGTGCGAACCCTGTATGTGCAAACCCTACATGTGTGAAACCCAAGGTACAAACCCATATGTGCAAACCCTTCTTGTGTATGTGGTAGTCGAACTAGGCCTATTAAATTCGCATGAATAAATGCCATTAAATGATAGCATGAAATATTGAATTTAGCATCAATTGATGATAAATAAAATAATATGCTAAGTATATGTGCATAATTCTTGAAATTGGGTATGGATGACGAAGGAATTCCGTAGGAGAAAGTGGCAAATTAAGTCCATATCGAAAGTCAGTACTATATGAAGTAGGCGAAAATGTCATCAAAATTGGATAAATTGAGATGCTAGTGTAAAAAGTCATCAAAACCAGACAACCAGGATGGTAAGTTATTGTTGTAAAAGTCATCGTCGCAGATGACAAGAACGACCATCATTACTGGGAAAACTGGGATGGTCAATTATTGACATGTGTTTTGCTGTGTCGAGCGATGCTCGAGGGCAAATGGGATGGACATGTGGAAACTTAAAACTATAATTGTATTGTATTATAAATATAATTTGTATATGCATTGATTTACTATATGTTTATTATATTATGCCTAATTTTCCATTATGCCTTAAATTGAATGCTTTTCTGTTTGTACGATTATATATAATGGTTTAAAAATTAGACTCACACTGAGCTTTCATAACCTCACTCCTCCTTTTTCGTTACCTCTCAGGTAACGTTGAAAATTAGGACTCGAAATGGCATTAGAGGAACCCCAGACTAGCATGTCACTTTTGAATATTAATTTAAAGTTCCATTAAAGTTTTCCTTAATCATTTTTAGGGTTTTAATTATTAATTATTTCTTGCTTTTATATCTTTGGTTTGGGATTGTTTAGCTTATTAATTCTAAGCGTGATACTTAGTTAACACTCGATAATTGCATGCTATTTGGTTTAAAAAATAATTATTTTTAATAATGTTTTTCGCTACTTTATAAATACTTTAAGTTTTGAAAAGACTTATTAACTTTAACTATTTTTCAAAACTTTACATTAATAATATTGTAATCGAATTGCTAAGTAAAGTTAAATTAATTAATGGATGTTTCCCTTCAAAACAAAAGAGCGATTTTCATACAACCCAACTCAAAACAAAAGAATGAATTTACAAGATCACTTTGGTGATCAATATAATGCCTTTGACTTAGCTAAAACTTCTAGGTCAAATCAAGGGTGTTATAGGTTAAGTGTGAGTGAAATTTTCCTAGAGACTCGTGTTCAAATCCCTTCCACGCATATTATATTTTTATTTTTGGCATACCTAGTTTCTAAACCTTAATTTCCTCCCATTGTATTTTTAACCTAAATATTTAACATTTTTTTCATCACTTTTCTCTTCTCCCCTTTCTCCTCTCACTATTACTAATTTTTATTTTCTTCTTTTCTTTTCTCCCTAAGTGTTGTCGCCCCTTGCTCCATCATTGAGCCACTGTTCCCTTATCTTTTCTTTTCTTTGCTCTACAGTCGTTGCACCTTATATCTTCGTTCACCTCTTATTTCTCTTGTTACCATCGTTTCCTCTTCTATACATAAGAGTGCCATTTTTTCCTTTTTTCCTCATCCCACCACTGTACCTTACCTTTGTTTTCCCCTTGCTGGCCAATTCACTTCTTTGCCGAAGAACCTCTCATACACTAATATTTTCTCCTCTCACCGTCACCTTATCACCACACACTCCGTCAATAATCTCAGTTGAATTAGTATATTATAAGCATTAAGACCATCTACATTAGATCTGAATCCTATTGCTGAAATTCGGTAAGCGACGCATTGCATCGGTTTAACTTTAATCTCAAAATTGATCTCAAAATTGAAATTGTGTTCGGCTTTACTCTTTCTCACTTTGTTAATTGGTTGTAATAATCGAATTTGGCTGACACTAAATTTAACATTGTGTGTTTGGTGTGTTTTCGATCAATGAGTTAGATCTTGACGAATCAGGTCAGATTTAAGCTGTAAGAGTTCATAGGAGGGTTTGAAGTGCTGCATGAATGTCTTTAGTGAAGGTATATCTCTTGACTGATGTTGCCATGTATGGTTTGGTGTTTGGCCGAATATATATGAGCCTTCCTTGTGTTTTTGGTTACTATTTTTTTTTTGTTTGATAATGATTAATCTATTCTGATGGTTTTGATTTGCTAAAGAATCTCAGATTTGATATGAAAATTGTCCTTAATGAGGTACCAAAAATTGACAATTCAATTTAGTGGGTAATGTAATTGTAAATGGTAGATCTGACTGTAGTATGTTGTTATTTTCTAATTTGAATATGTTGATTATTATGGTGACATATGCTTTGTGTTAGTTCTGCAAGTACTATCGATGCATGCCTATACTATTGTTAAATTTTCAAACCATCACTGAATGCATAAAATTTGCATGTTAATACTATTACCGGTATTGTTGTCCAATTAATAAAAGTGAGTCATACTGTTGCATTAGGTTTGGGATATTGAAGGTGGAAGTGCAAGCTTTAAACGCTAGATTGGTTCCTTGATCAAATCTACTATTATACTGGCGGTTCACCAGCAAAATATTAATTTAGTGTGTAGGGATGGACGAGTTTTAGAAAACTGTCACATCCCAAAAATAGTGCTAAAAGAAATAGGGATTAATTTTAAATTTTAATTTTTTAAGCATAGAGTAAGAGAATTTAGAATGCCTTAAAAATTATTTTAATAAGAAATTAACAAGAATGAGTCTCTTGGTTCAGTGGTAAAACCTTAAACTTCCACTTCAGTCTTATGTTCAAAACCCCTTGTGCAACTTTTAGCCAAAATATTTTATTTTCTTATTTTTACCCCATAAAAGTGTCAAATTTTAAAAATATCATAACCAAAAACTAGTTTTACAATTTAGTCCTTAATTTAAAATAGTCCTAATTCTGCATGAATTCCTAAAACCTATTAAATTAGAGAAAAAGAATTTTATAAATAGTTAATCTTTTCAAACTATAGAATGGATATCTAGTGAAATTTTCAAGGAAAACTCTCAAGTTCTCTATTTTTTCTCCACCATTACCAAATCTATCTTCAAACAAAAGAATTCAAAATTTTCAAAATCATCCCTCTCCTCCCAAGTAGATCGTTAATCTCCTCATTCGATTAAGGTTTTTTGTGTTTTCAAAATCAGTTATAGAATCTTAACTTAAATCATTATGTTCAATTCATTGAAGTATTAAGAAGAAAGTAGTGTGTAACGAACACCCCCATATAGGTGAGCCCCATGTATATGAAACCGCATGTAGGTGAACCCCATGTGAACCCCTTGCATACAAACCCCTTACATGCGAACCCTCTTGTATGCGAACCCTTGTATGTGAACCCCGATAAGCAAACCCATGCATGTGAACCCCTTGCATGCAAACCTTCTTGCATGCGAACACCTATATGCAAACCCCCTTTCATGCGAACCCCCATATGTGAACCCTTTGCCTACAAATCTCATACATGTGAACCCATGAATGCGAGCCTCAACGCAAAACCTTAGGGATTTAGTATGCAAACCCTGTATGTGTGAACCCTTCGTGTGAGTCTGTTTTGTATGTGTTAGACGAACCAGGCATGTTAATTTGCATAAAGATACTGTATATGTGAAACTATTTTTAGTTCACATAAATTAATTGTATATGTGAAATTGTTGAATGAATGCATGAATACATGACATTTAATGTTAGTATGAAATATTGAGTATAGCACCAACTGATGAGAAATAGCATAATATGCCAAGTATATGTGCATAATTACATAAAATTAGGTATGGAGGACGGAAGAGTTTCATAGGAGATAGTGGCACTTTAAGTCCACACTGAAGGTCACTACTGTACGAAGTGGAAAATAATGTCATCAAAATCAGATAAACCATGATGATAGTTTAAAAAGCCATCAAAACCAGACAACCGATATGGTAAGTTATTGTAGTAAAAGTAATCTTCACAAATAAAAAGTGAAATACCATCTTCACTGGGAAATCCAAGATGATTAGTTATTGATATGTTTTTCGATCTGTTAAGCGATGCTTTAGGGCAGGTAGGATGGAAGGGTGGAAACTCAAAATTAAAATTAAAATTGCATCATGAACATAACCTATACATGTATTGATTTATTAGTATATGTTCCTTATATTATGTTTAATTTGTTATTATGCTATAAATTAAATGTTATACTATTTGAATGATTATATATAATGGTTTAAAAATTAGACTCACAATGAGTTGTCAGAAGCTCACTCCCCCTTTCTTTATCTCTCAGGTAGTGTAGAGAACTAGGTCTCAGAATGGAATCAGAGGAACCTCAAATTAGCATATTGTTTTTCTTCATATTTAAAAGTTTCATTAAAGTTTTTTCGTAATTGTTTTGTTTTTGGGTTGTAATTATTAATTATTCTTGCTTTTATATCTTAGGTTTGGGATTGTTTAGCTTATTTATATTAAGCATGTTACTTAATTATTACTCTGATATTTGCATGTTATTTGGTTTAGAAAACTATTATTTTAAATGTTTTCTGCTGTTTTACAAAATACTTAAAGTTTTGATAAATCTTTTCTTGAAAACCTTAACCGTTTTCAAAATTCTATGTTAATAATATCATAATTAAATTTCTAAGAAAACTTGGCTTAATGAATGAATGTCTTACAAAAAACAAAAGAGCATTTTCCTTACATTTCAACACAAGTAAAAAAAAAGTGGCTTTACAAGATCACTTTGGTGATCGAAAGTAACACCTTCGACTTAGCCGAAACTCCTAAGCTGAGTTTAAAAAAAAGTGGCGTTACAAGAACTCTTATTGTGGAGTGTAGCGGACGATTGGGTAGGAACATCGTTCTGTTATGCATGCATACTATTCAATTACTAAAAATTTTCCATGATAATGTTAAATTTCTATCCCTTGTTTTCTTCTATTTGTATGTTATTTTTCTACTTAAATTGTTATATGCTATTGTGTTAAGACCACACTGAGCTTCATAGCTTATTCTTTAGTCTCCTATCTTCCAGCTAACTCATGATGTTAGGACTTGGACTCGACACTCGGACTACAATCACCAAATTTTTATTCAAAATTATTTAAAAATCCATTTATATAAACTTTGTTGGTTTTTGCATTATTACAAATGGACTATGGTATGGAATTTATTATTTTTAATGGGGATTAAATTCAGGATTTTGTTATATATTTTTTGACAACAAATACAAACACGATTCAAGTTTTTAAGACCTTATTATATATATTTTTAATTGTCACAAATATGGATTTTTCCTATTGATTTTGCAACTAAAATTGAATAAATGAAAAGAAATTTTTCCTTAAAATGGATTGGTTTCTTAATTATGATTTAGAAACAAAAAAAAACTTGTTTAATAAAAGCAACTCTCACCATACCTATAAAGAGATTTAATAAATTTATATTTACATATACTTTTATATACTGAAAATCTACGAAAATGTTTTATTAAAAATTTTCAATGGTTGATAGAGTTCCTAGATCATATCGGTTCTTTAATGTGTTTAAGTTTTTTTAAATATTGATTTCTTCTACGAATTTTGAGACTTTTTACTATCAAACATTTTTTATCGAACTTGAACATTTTACTGGCTATCTCGATGGCTAATGAAACTTTCATGATTCATCAATAATGTCTGCGTTGGGTTGGAAATATTATATTTGGTGGTATCAGAGCAAAATGTTTTAAACTCGAATTGTGCGATTATTGAAGTTTGCATGTATATTTTTAAAAAGGGGATTTTGTCGAGTACCATCCACAATTATTTTTTTAATGTTTTCATATTATTCTGAAACTCCAATGTTGATCGTAGCTAATTACTGTACTTTCTAAAATTGTAGAGATACATTAGATCTTAGATAATCTAGAATTCACTATGAGCAATTGAGGTAGGTGATCCCGAGGTAGGCCATGTTGAGCTACTTCAACTGAACTGCCTATGCCTCTAAATGATGCTCTAATTCCTGAGACTAATTATAGAAAAGTCTCATCTGCCTCCGGTGGTAGAAACCATGACGAGGGAGATGACGCATTGTCTCAAGCTATGTTAAGAGTACTTCAGAGGGTTTCTGAAACCTAGACTGGATCATGTGGTCGTGGATTTGTGACTGAGAGGCTCTGAGCTAATGGGGCTGAGTTATTTAGGGGTGTGGCTGGGACAACCTCGATTGTAGCTAAGTACTCGATAGATGCTACAGAAAGGATTCTGGAGGATATGGGTTATACCCTTGAGTAGAAATTGAAGGGTACAATGTCTCTATTGAGGGACGAGGCATACCATTGGTGGAATTCTAAAGTAAAGGGTATTCGGGCAGACTAGATGACTTGAGAGAATTTTCAGGATTCTTTTTAGAAGAAATATGTGGGTATGAGGTATATTGAAGCTTCTAGACTAGAGTTTCTTAGGCTGAAGCAAGATGATATGACAGTGGTTGAATACAAGGTTGAGTTTCTAAGATTAAGCTGTTATGCTACGAGTATGGTGGCCACTTAGCAGGATAAAACTGTGTGATCTGAAGATGGGCTGAGATATGACCTTAAGGTTCAGGTTGCACCACATCAAGAGATATTGTTTGAGATCTTGGTTAAGAAAGCTAAAATTATGGAGGAAGTTAAATAGTTGGAGAAAGAGAAGCATAATAATGGTAGGGCCCAAATTTGGAGAGATTTAGGTCCTACAGGCTCATTTTTGTAACCTTTGAAGTTAGTCAGGGAGGGCGGGTCACAGTAAGTGTTGTCAGGGGTAGTGCTGGGGGTTCATCTAGATCAATAAGGATTCTTATTTGTAGGTTTTGTGATATACATCATCTGGTTTAGTGTTGGAAGAAGTCTAGAACATGTCTAAGATGTGGTTCAACTGAGCATAAAGTGAAAGATTGTCCACATCCAGTTAATTAGATGAAAACTACGACTCAAACTTAGGGTTTTAGGTAGTTACCTCGGAGGAGTTGTGGATAGGGTAGGTATGGTGGTTCTGTAGTTGCAATTAGTGTGACAAGTTTAGTGGATTAAGGATAGAGAGCACTCGGTCAGAATCAGGTCAGGTCTATGGCTAGACAACTGGCATTGGTTTATTCGGCTAGACGTTAAGAGGATCTAATGTTATTGTAAGTATTTTTACCATGCATTCTATATTATACTCTGCTTTGATTGATATTGGTTCTACCCATTCATGTGTCTCTTGTTTGATATCTGATAAACTGTGAGTTGGGGTAGAAGAAATTTTTAATGATATTACTATTGTGAGCTGTTGAGACATTTTGTGGTAGTGAATAAGATCTTTAGGAAATTTCCATTGGAAATTCAATGTGAAATGTTTCTGGCCGATCTGGTGGAGTTACCCTTTGGGGAGTTCGATCTAATTCTAGGGATGGACTGGCTGGTTAAACATCAAGTAAGTCTAGATTGTGCTTCTAACAGGGTAAGTTTGAAGACAACTCATGGAAATGAGATTGTTATGGTAGGGGAACGAAAAGATTATTTGTCTAACATGATCTCGACAATGGTGGTAGAGAAACTAATTTGAAAGGCTTGTGAAGCATACCAGGCATATGTTCTGGATATAAGTGTGAGAAATTTGGTTGTGGATAGTATCTTAATTGTAAGGTAGTTTTCGAATGTCTTTCCTGAAGAAATATCAGGATTACCTTCTGATAGAGAGGTTGAGTTCGAAATTAATGTGTATCCTAGAACTACACTGGTGTCATTTACTCTCTATTACATGGCACCTAAGGAATGATGACTTTTTCAACCAATTTTATGGTGCAATAGTGTTCTCTAATATTGATATGAGGCATGGGTATTATCAATTAAAGGTGAAGGAATGTGATGTTCCTAAGATTGCATTTAGGACTCGGTATAGGCACTATGAATTCCAAGTGATGTCATTTGGTCTAACCAATGCTCTGGCTAAGTTCATGAACTTGATGAATAGGGTGTTTTAGCCGTTTTTGGACTAGATCGTTATTGTGTTCATTGACGACGTCTTGGTTTACTTAAAGAGTGAGACTGAGCATGATAAGCATCTGAGAGTTGTCCTGTAGATTCTGAAAGAAAAGGGACTATATGCGAAGTTGAGTCAATGCAAGTTCTGGTTGAAGGAAGTGATGTTTTTGGGTCATGTGGTTTCAACTGAAGGTATCCATGTGGATCTAAAGAAGATTAAGGTCATTTTGGAGTAGAGGCAACTAAAGAATGTTTTCGAGATTTAAAGTTTCCTTGGTTTAGCTGGGTATTATCGGAGATTTTTCGAAGGGTTTTCCCTGATTGCTGCTCCTTTAACTAAGATTTTGAGGAATAATGTGCCTTTTAAATGGACTGATGATCAGCCAACTAGCTTTGAGAAACTAAAGGCTGTGTTGGCTCAAGCACCGATTTTGATTCAGCCTGAATTAGGAAAAGATTATGTGGTGTACAGTGATGCATCCCATACTGATCTTGGATGTGTGTTGGTGCAAGATGGTAAGGTTGTAGTCTATGTTTCAAGGCAGTTAAAATTGCATGAGTGCAATTGTCCAACTCATGATCTGGAGTTGGCAGTCGTGGTGCTTGCATTGAGAATCTGGAGCAACTGTCTGTATGGTGAGAATTGTATTATTTATACAAATCACAAAAGTCTCAAGTATCTCTTATCCCAAAAAGAGTTGAACTTGAGGCAACGAATGTGGATTAAATTACTGAAGGATTATGGTTGTGTCATTGAGTATCACCCCACTAAGGCCAATTCTATGGCTGATGCTCTAAGTAGAAGGTTGATGGCAGATTTGAGGGTCATGTTTGCTAGAATGAGTTTGTTCGAGGATGATGGCTTACGAGCAGTGTTGCAAATAAAGCCCACTCTGGTCGGTGAGATTAAGGAGAAGCAACCTTTAGATGTAACTCTATTACCTTGAGTTAAGCAAGTTGAGGATTGATTGACTATGGACTTTACCTTTAATTTTGATGGTATTCTGTGCTTCTGGGGGAGATTCTGTGCTTAGTAACCCTTATTCTATGCATCCTAGAGGGAATAAGATGTATCGAGATCTGAAAGAATTGTACTGGTGGCCTGGTTTGAAGTAGGAAGTAACGAATTTCGTGGCTAAGTTTCTAACATGCCAGCAGGTGAAAATTTAACACCAATTTAATTCTGGATTATTGCAGCCAATTAAGATTCCACAGTGGAAGTGGAAATGAGTGACTACGGATTTCGTTAGTGGGGTTACCCTTAACACCCACAAAGACGGATTCGATCTATGTGATTCTGGACATTTTTGAGATTTTGAGACTATATGGGGTGTCAGTTTTGATAATTTCTAATCGTGATCCTCGGTTTACGTCTCAATTGTGGAAGAAACTACATGAAGCATTAGGTACAAGACTGGATTTCAGTACGACTCTCCTTCCGTAGACAAATGGTCAATCGGAGTGGGTGATTCAGATTTTGGAGGATATATGGATGAGTTGTATTATTAACTTCAGAGGTAGTTGGGAGGAGTAGTTTCCTTTGCCTGAGTTTGTGCATAATAATAGTTTCCAGTCGAGTATACAAATGACACCGTATGAGAAATTATATGGCCATAAATGTCGGATACCACTGTGTTGGATTGAGTTGGGTGAAAGAAAATTTTTGGGTCTCGAACTGGTTTAAGAGACTAAGGGAATGGTTAAACTGATTCAAGACAGGCCGAGAGCGTCTTTCGATAGATAGAAGTCGTATGTGGATCTGAAAAGGAAGGATATAGAGTAAAATGTGGACGATCAAGTCTTTCTAATAGTGTCACTGTGGAGGAAAGTTTAAAGGTTTAGGCGGAAAGGAAAGTTGAGCCTAAGGTTCATTGGGCCACATAGAATCCTTAAGAGGATTGGACCAATGGCATATCAGTTGGAGTTACCACCTGAGCTCCACCATATACTTGATGTGTTTCATGTTTCTATGCTACAGAGATATCGATCCAACACGTCACATGTTGTCCCAGTCAAGGAGATTGAGGTGAGACAAGATTTGTCTTTTAGGAGGAACTTATGCAGAGTCTAGATCGTAAGGTGAAAGTTCTAAGAAAGAAACAGATTCCATTGGTTAAGGTTTTGTGGTTAATCATGGCATTGAAGAGGACGAAATTTATTTTAAGGAGAAAAGAGTTGTCCACCCTGATTTATATTTTTATGTAGTTTGCGTTTAGATATTAAAATGAATTAATGGTCTAATGGTTAAATGTTAGTGAAAATTGGATACCCAAGTTCGAATCTCTTCCTATGCATATTTTATTTTTATTTTTTGGCATACTTAGTTTCTAAAACTTAATTGTCACCCCTTATATTTTTAACCTAGATATTTAACAGCTTTTCTTTTCCATTTTTTTTCTTTCAGACTACCGCTCCTCTTTTTTTTCCCATCACTTTTCCCTTCTCCCTTACCCTAGTCACCCCCTTCTCATATCATCTATTGGTAATTTTTATTTTCTCCTTTCCTCTTCTACCTCAGTGTCGTCACCCATTGCTCCATCATAAAGCCACCGTTCCCTTTTCTTTTCTTTTATTTTTTTTGCTTTACATCTGTCACACCTTATACCACTGCTCACCTTTTATTTCTCTTGTTGTCATTGTCTATAACCTCCCCAACCTGGCCTAGATGTTAAGGCTAGATTGAGAAGGCTACATTAGCCACCGAAATGGCTAAGCTAACTTACGTTACTTTTGAAAACCTTAAATAAACTCATTTTAGAGAAAAATCGTAGTTGTACTTTGAGTTAGTTTAAAATCATTCATTTATTAGGTCATGTGTACTTAGGATTCACTTTATTGTTGGCAGCGTTGTTTTAGAAAAAAAATGTTTGTTTGTCGCTTTACTTTGTAAAATCTTGATGTGAACTAATGTAGCAGAAAAACCATTATTCATGTCATTTTGGAAATCTAGTCACCTTATCGATTTTTTTATCAAAAACGGTTTCTTTGCAATGTAGCAGAAATTAGGGATCAATATCAAATTTTTCTTAAGCCAGATATCATGCATTTTCTGGTTATTATGCTTGGGTAATTCATCCATGCAGAACTCCCCAAATAAAAAGTTACCAAGCCACAGACCAGAAATAATTGAAAATTACAAACCCAAAACCAATAGAGACTTAATAATAATTATTAAAAATAGTTCGAGGTCCAAGGTGATTCTCCGTATGCCGGGTCCAGTCCTAGCTTCAAGGTTTACCTGAAAAGTTAAACACTATGGGGTAAGCTTATGAAATACAGTGAAATAGATTATCATTAATAGAAGAACATAGAACCATCATTGGAATTTCAAATCATTACATCACCATTATCAAATCGATGCCAAACGGTGTATAAGCATGGGGTGATGTAAATGATGTGATGCAGAAGTTTCTACCCAACCATTCACTACACACCACGAGTTCCCTAAAACACATCTGCTAAACTCCAACGAATGCGAGCAAAGCTTGATGTGGTAAAACCACCAAATGAGTATAATTACAGAAAATTTGCCAAATAATGAATAAATGTAATAAAATTTCCAAATACCCTTGAATCTTTGATGCAGTGCACTGACTACAAATGAAAATCGACTTAATATGTTGCTGCATCTCCATGGAACTCCTCTGTCAACCACCATAATAACCCACCCCAATGCACATGCAATATGTCATACAATCTTATACATAGTTATATTTCAATACTTTCATAATTTATTGGCATGTTCAACACACCCTCGAATTATCAAATACTTTCATGAATATGATCATTGATCCAAATTTTAAATTACCATCAAGGTGGTATCATTTAACAAATCACCATTTTGTGTGTTCTTACAAAATTTTCTATGTGCATGTATAATAGTCTTTCAAACATTACATAGAAAATTACTCATACTAATCTATCATGAATAAGACTTATTTTCATTCAAAATCATGCTATACAAACAACCAGTCATACATCACATTAACTAACCATTCACAACAATATCAATCATGCAATCATTCAGTCAATTGAGCAACTTTTCTAATATGCCAAATACTTAGGCTCGAAACATACCTAGTTCGGCCACTTGTAAATTTAATTACTTGGCTATTTAGCCAAGCCCAATAGAAAACTAAATCATCAATTATATCAATAAAATCATTATTATCAATCAAGTTCTTGAGTTAGGACACAGATCTTATTTTACGCTCTACTACAACACACTTATAAATCTTATGGTTTCTCTATTAAGCTTTAAAATTAACCTAAAATAAAAATCGGCATTAAACTCAAATAATATGCCTTTTAAACAACCCCCCAAAATCCACTTATGGGTTCAATCCCACAATTACAATTATAACTATTTTTTGAAACCAAACTAGTTAGATTTCTTACACTAAATTGATGCAAATCCGCACGAATGTCTTTCGGCTTCACTGTTGGTTTGGGGCGTTTATGATCAAGATCTATTTTACGTAATTAATAAATAATTAAAGGTTGATTAGGAGGGGTTGAAGAACCCAAAATAATGCTGGAAAAAGATGGGAAGAGATTAAAGAAAAACAACCATTTTTCTTTCCCACAGGTGCATGCATCAGAACCAATGGTGGCCAAATTGGGGCTAATTTGAAACCACATTTAAAATCACTTAGAAGGCTAAAAAAATAACTATTAAAACCTTAAATATCCCTCAAATTTGAGATCTAGAAAATTGGGTACTTTATTGAAAGATTCATCAGGAATAAGAAAAGAAAATGACACTTACTTAAGCAATAAGAAAGGTTGTCGAACGTTGAGAGAATCAACTGTGGTCGCCAAAGGCTGTTGTTACTGTCGACTGGTGGCTCATAGGGTGAGTCAAAAGCTGATGACTGCTGATTGCATATGACAAAAGCCTATGACTACCGATTGTGTCCGATAGAAGCCGATGACTGCCAATTGTGTCCAATAGAAGCTGATGACTGCCGATGCCGGTAACATAGGGAAAAGAAAAGAAAAATTGAAGAAAAGAGAGATGATGAGAAGGAAGGGGCGACCAGGGTGAAGAAAATGAGATTAAAGGCGAATCAAATTTGTTAAAAGATACTATTTATAACTAGGTTTAATTAGGCATGGGCGACACACACTTAAAAAAAAGGGATTTTATAAAATTTAATTATTTTACAAGGGAAGGGATTTGAGCTTGGGACCTTAATCTACTTTCCATGCTTTTCCATTTATCAATTAACCACTAGGTTATTTCTTTATTTTTGAAATAATTCTACAATATTTCTTTTAAAAACAAGGGTGTCACATAAAAGGGTTTGATGCAAAATAATAAAAATGGTGCTCGAGAAGGAATTTGAACTTGAGTTTCAAGGAACGTTTCATTGACACTTAACCAACAAACCAATACCTCATTTATTCCTAAAAAATGCACAAATAATCTCAAAAATTAGGGCATGACCACTCGCTCTCGTTTCACAAACACGATTCTACTAACCCCTAATTTCTAGGTTGTTACATCGTCTCCTTATCTATACATTAGACTAAAATTTTCCCCCCATCTTTCCTAATCCCACTGCCACACCTTACCCTTGTTTTCCCCTTGTTGTCGCTAGTTCACTTCTCTGTCGAAACACCTCTTATACACAAAGATTTTCTCTTCCCACTGTCACTGATTTCTTTTCTTTTTTATTGCAAATAATCTCAATTTAGTCGGTATATTATAGGAGTTAAGATCATATAAATTAGATCCAAATAATCTTCTTGAAATTTGGTAAGAGACACCTTGCATCGATTTAACTTTGATCTCAAAATTGAAATTGTGTCAGGCTTTATTCTTTTTCGCTTTGATAATCAGTTGTATTAACCAGATCTGGATAATAATGAATTTAACATTGTGTGTTTTGTGTGTTTGTCAATCAATGAGTTAAATCTTGATGGATTGGGTCAAATCTGAACCATAGGAGTTCATCGAAGGGTTTGAAGTGCTACCGAAGCGTGTTTAGTCAAGGTGTGTGTCTTGACTGATGTTGTCATTATTGGAAAAATCTCGATTTGAAAATGGTTTTCTTACATGGCGAAAAATTAAAATTTTAAAATCGACCCGACTTGTGATATTTATAGCAATAAACCTTAACCAAATTTATGCATGTGATTTCGGCTTAGCAAATGTTCATTGTTCTAGGCTTTCAGCCTAATGATCTTCTCAGCTATTCTCATACCACGAACTATGAAATAGTGATCAAGTTATCCACCATAAAGATGGACAACTCGTGGCCACGTTTGCTTCAACCATGTGATGTCAATAAGAGGATATCATTTACCTATGTTTTGGGCTATGAATTCCACTATTGTGAACAATGCTACATACTATAGAAGTTGTACGCACAATGCACCAGCTTTCAATTCCTTATCTATTCGAACTCAGGCTTTTACGTACATCACAGTGTACAAGTCACGCATACATAGTCTACCATCCACTCAGGATTTAGGTATGCCAGACTATAAACGTAAAAACTGAATAAATGTATAAATATATTCAGAATCTATTCTACTTGGGTTCTATCTAATGTACTGTTAGTCTAGTCAGTCACATCAATGTCTCTATCTTCTGGGAGTTATCCCCTCTGATGCGTAAGATAAGACATCTCTCTAATTGGACTTGATAGACGACATATTAGTCTTTTAAATGGTTTGTTCATTTCTGATTAGACTAAGACATGTATAGGTTCGTCTACTAATACAGGTTGTCTTTCTGTACTACGATTCGACCATGTAATACCACATAGTATTAATTAAACATTTAGACAACCAATGAGCAACATTTGCTTCCATTTTACTTTTGCGTGCAAAAAATATGTGAGGACAATTATACAAAGTAGATTAATGTAATCAATGAATTTTTTTATTAACCAATTTGTTCAAAAAGTTACAAGTGCACTTAGATGAAAATACTACAGTTAAGGCACCAGATCCAACAACCGTGTATGGTTTGCTGTTTGGTCGAATATGTGTGAGCCCTTCTTGTGTATTTGGCTACTGATTTTGTTGTTTTATAATGATTAATCTATTATGATGGTTTCAATTTGCTAAGAAATCTCAAATTTGATCTTAAAATTGTGATTGATGAGGTACTGCAAAACTGAAAATTCAATTCAGTGGGTAATGTTATTGTAAATGGTAGATCTGACTGTAGTATGTCATTATTTTCTTATTCAAATATTTTGGTTATTGTGGTGACATATTCTTTATGTTAGTTCTGCAGTTACTGTCGATGCATGCCTATACTATCGTTAAAATTTCAAATCATCATTGAATGCATAAAAGTTGCATGTTAATATTGTTACCGATACTATTTTCTGATTATAAAAGAATGCCATAATGTTGCATTAGGATTGGCATGTTGAAAGTGGAACTGCAGGTTTTAAATGTCAGATCGGTTCTCTGATTAGATCTACTATTATATTGGCGGTTCACTTGTAAAATATTAATTTGGTGTGTAGGGATGGACGAGTTCTGGGGAACTCTTATTGTAAAGTGTAGCGGACGATTGGGTAGAACCATTGTTCTGTTATGCATGCATACTGATTAATTTTTGAAAAGTTCCCATGATACTGCTTAACTGTTATGCCTTGTTTTTTTTTGCTATTTGTATGTTATTTTTCTACTTAAATTATTATATGCTATTGTGTTAAGACCACACTGAGCTTCATAGCTCATCCTTTAGTCTCCTATCTTCCAAATAACTCGTGACGTTAGTACTTGGACTCGGCACTCAGAGTACAATCACCGGGTTTTTATTCAAAAGTATTTAAAACTCCATTTATATAAACTTTGTTGGTTTTTGCATTGTTACAAATGGACTGTGGCATGGACTTTATTATTTTTGAATGGGGTTAAATTCAGGATTTGGTTATTTATGTTTTGACAACATATACGAATACGGTTAAAGTTTTCAAGACCTTATTTTATAACTTTTTAATTGGCACAAATATGAATTTTTCCTATTAATTTTGCAAGAAAAATTGAATAAATTAAATATTAATACAAATTAGTGTTTTCTTAAAATGGATTGGATTCTTAATTATGATTTAGAAACCAAAACATATTTATTTAACAAAAGCGTCTCTCACATCTATAATGAGATTTAATATACATATTTACATATACTTTTACATACTGGAAATCTACGAAAATGTTTATTAAAAATTTTCAAGGCTTGATAGAAATCTTAGATCATATTGGTTCTTTAGCGTGTTTTCATTTTTTTTAGGTGTTGATTTCTTCGAAGAATTTTGAAACTTTTTATATCAAACACTTTTTATTGAGCTGGAACGTTTTACTGACCATCTTGGTGGCTAATGTAACTTTCATGATTCGACCATAACGTTTGAGTCGGATTAGGGAGGTTACATAAACTTATTAAAAATGCTTAAAATCCTTACTATAGCATATATTTAAATTTATAAAAAAAATGCATCTCCCATGTATATGTTAAAATATTTCTTTATGTTGTGAAAAATTTTCTTTATTCCTTTTAAATTTTCGACCGAAATACTTACAAAGCTTTGTAGTTGGATGCGCACCTGTGATATATATATACACTCTAATCTCATTAATATTTATACATATTTTTTAATTTAAAAGAAAAAGAAATTTAAAGTTTTTTTTAATTGTAACTATGTTATACATTTTCTTTATAGGAAACACCATGTTATATTGTTTCTACTTTTTTTTAGAGAAACACTATAATTTGTTGTTCTAGAAACACAATAAGAAGTTCTTCTTGAAGCACTATAGTAGGTTGTTTCCACTTTTCTAGGGAAATGTTGTAACTAATTATTTCCATTTTTTAGGGAAATAATATATCAAGTTACTTTAGAAGCACAATATTAGGTTATTCCATTTTTGTAGAGAAACACTATAAACAATTATCTCAAAATTTTTAAGAAAGAACATTGACTTGCTATTCTTAAATTTGAAGGGAAAAGCAAGGTATGCTCTTTCTAGTTTTTTAAGGAAATGCTATAGCTTATTCTTCAAAATTTTTGTCACGCGCTCTTCTAAAAAAATTAAGAGAGAAATAATAACATACACTTCTCTAATTTTTTTGGGAAACACAATTTCATAATCTTCTCATTTTTTTAAAGAAAGAATAACGGCTTGTTATTCGAAATTTTAAGTAAAAAAAGTACTGGTATTCCAATTTTTTTAAAAGAACAACAATATCATTTTACACCATTATATATATATATATATGAGAAAAACAACATATTTTAACATACACTTGCTTCTACAATGGAAACTTTTTTCCAAAGAATTTTACATGTAGAGGACAACAAAATGGGAAATACAATTTTTTACACAACAAGAATTTTCTATTATTAGTTGAGAGTTTTATCTTTTTTTACTACATTGTTTTTGCATGATAATTTCTACTAATAATTTTCAAGCAAAATATAGAAACTTAGTTTTGGGTATTAATAGTTTATCTTCTCTTCAATATAAAAAAAGAATGTTTTAGGAAATTGCGCTTTCAAGGTTAATGACAAAGTTAACTAGGAACAAGTAGCAATGTTGTTTCACTTAATTTCTCTTTCGAAAGAAAAACTCTTAGAAAAGTTGTTCAAAGCAAAGCTCAATTTTAGAACAGTTGCCATCCAATGTAGCTATCATTTATAAACAACTCTTGTTGCAGGCAACTAATGTACGAAACATCTCTTGTTTAGAATAATTGTGTTTCAATAACAACTATGTTAAGAACAACCGTTGTTTAAAATAGATTTTGTTTAGAAAAATTGTGATTTTTAAAGAAAAGCCACTATTTAAAACATGTTTTTTTTTCTAGAAAAGCATCACCAAAGAAAATCTTTTATTCAAAATGACCTCTATGTTGAGAACAAATCACATTTGGAACAAGTCAGAGTAACCTTTATTTAGAAACAACCCCCGCCTTGTATTCCAAACGATGTTTCATAGGGAACTGCTTCACCATAGTGGAAGGAATATGGCAAGGTCCTTAAGTCTTCGCTCTTACAATGTTCAAGAGAGCTTGGCTTGATGGATAAGATATGTAGGTAGTTAAGATGTTTCCTGTTAACCTTTTCTTGTAACACTGAGCATTTCTCCCTTCTTTAGAAACATAGTGAATTATTTTTTACTACTTACCATCATCATCACCAACAAAAACATTTATTAAGAAAAAACCATTAATGTTTCTACAAAAAAAAAAATTAATTTAATTACTTCTTTGTAATTCCCAAATTCTAAAATCTATAAATTGGGGCCCTTCACAATTGGTGAAAGGACTTTTGACACTATAGGATTTGGACTCTTACTCTCTCTAAAGCTCTCTCAACTTACTTCTTTGCTCAACCTTGTCCTCAATCAAATTTACCTTTTCTCAACCTTACCAACCACCACTCGTCGCTACGCTTAGTGTTACAGGATCTATTCTAGTATTTCTCTTTACTTCTTCTAGCACATTCCATTCACTTATTTGCAACACTTTCTCTCTACTCAAAAGAACCCTCTACAAGTTTAAAATTTTCTTTTATCTAAAAGTTATATCAATTAATGAAAAAGGTTTAGGAAAAGAATTAATCATTTAAAAATGGAGAAATTTTATGTCGTATTTCATGGGAAGAAACTTGGCATATACCATTTATGACTTAAGTTAGCTCATCTAGTTATTGGAGTCAAAAGAAGCCTTTAAAAGTTATTCATATCTGAGAGTGATGCCATGGAATTGTTCAAGAGTTTTGACGACATGAAGTGTGAGAAAGTGTAACACCCTAAAATAGGGCCTAAGAGTTTTAGAGGTATTTTAGGAATTTTAGCTCTAGAGTGCTCAGAATTTTGTAGCATGATAAACCAAAATTATATTCGACTATGGCATTATAACTGTTAAATCAATTTTTGAAAAAGTATTTTAGAAGCCTTTAATTTTAAAAAGAAGACTGATTTGTATCAAAGTCAAAATAGTAGGCATTTATGTTTTAGTTTTACCAGTTTATAAAATTGAAACTATTTCTTCCCTATCAACATATTTTCACGTCAATTTTTCCCTTTCATTGTTCCTGTCTTCGCTTTGATTTCCCTAGCTCTGTCCACTCAATTTTGATTACCAACTATAAGCTTTTGATTTCTCTCCACACCCAAGCCTGAAACATCCATAGAATATCTTTGAAACACTAAAAAACTCTATAGATTTCATCATCTTCTCCAAACGTGGTTTTCCAGATTTGTGCCAAAACTTGTCTAATTTTCCATCAAATGTAATATTTCGAATTCGTATGAGTTTTTCATGATATCTAGTCCTTAAAATTGAAGTATTAGTTATTAAATCACAAGTTTTTAATAAAAGCCAAAAATGGAGTCATTAATGGTGGATTCTGAGATTTTAGATAAAAATGCGATTTTAGTTTGTTTTTCTATTAGTTTAAATGTGATTAAGAGGTTTTTAAAGTTACATTGAAGTTTCGTTAATGAATTCTCATGCTTTAATGAATTTTGTGAAAATTGCCTAAAAGATGTCGAAAAATGTCGATATCATGAACTAAGCATTTTAGTGTAATTTAAAGGTTGGAAATCTGGCATAGATTATTAATAAGATGAACGAAATTTGTTTTAGGCAAAAAGGTTAAGCGTAGACCGAGTTGTGAGCATTTTAAGTTTGTTATGTTAATGGTTTTGAGCTACTTGGGAACTTAACTTAGGCTTGTATTTTGGTTAGTTTGAGTGAATCCATAGTCGTTAATTGACTGTGTTTATTGTATGATTGTTATGTGTGAAGCCTTAGATACATTAGGGCGTTCAATCAGTTAAAGAAAAAGCTAGATTGAGCTTTCGGCTTCTCAGCGAAAGTATTAATGGTGAGTGTTTGGAACCGCTACTCGTAGACACGAGTCATGCATATTTGGAATTTAGTTGTAGCCTAAACCCCTACTCTAAATTCCAAGTGTAAAATTTCTTGTATCAATATTTGTGTCTGCTTTATGTGTTTGCATGATTATGAACTTGTGCATAGTGATGAGAAGCTCAAATATTGGATATGTGGATATGATAATTGTTGTGAGAAGTGCAAATGTAGACATGATATATATATGTTATATGAAAGTGATAGTGTTTTGCAAAAGATGCTAACATGCAATGATAATGCTCAGATAATTGGTAAGTAATGTGTGTTAAATTGGATATTTTGACCTTGTAATTCTTAAAATTGTTGGATATAGTTGGCATGCCATAGAATTGTGAGTACTCACCTATATGTATATTGATTTTGGGCGTTGAGGCCCTGGGACATGTTTCGAGGGATAAGGGAATGTGAGCTAAGCTCCATTCAATGAGACATGTGAGGGCAAATATGGTGAGGGCAAATATGGTGAGTGCTAGCTATACATTTCAATTCTAGGACATGTTTGACTCTACCAGTCTAAATGGTGTGATGGAGATCCGTGTATCCGATGTGTGATGGTAGAGCTCACTATAAATTTCATAACTCAAGTGCCAAAATATCATTTTAATTTATATATTTGTGTGTTGTGTGATGAATGTCTTAATAAATATGTGGTTCCTATGCAAACTATCCTTATAAATGTTATGTAAGTTAACTGTTAGATGGTGCATGTTAAAGTGTTACGCATTACTAAACATAAGACTCTAGTGTCATATATGTATGTGGTTATTGTGGATGCATGACGGAATGTTTGTGTTGTGGTTATTCTCTCATTCACTGAGCTTGTTAAGCTCTCCCACTCTTTTCAACATTTGTAGATTAATAACGCTTTGGTGTGGGCAGTGTGGTTGTCCTAGGGAGTGATCAAAGGAAGACTCATTTATTCTTTTAGGTGTTCTTTTAGTTACATTCATATTGGGAAATAAGACAATGTGGTAGACTTGTTTAGTGCCATGATATGTTTGGATTATTTACCGACTCTGTTGTGTTTTGATTTTGGAAGTTTATGAAGTTATGTGTTTGCTTATGTTCATGAACCTTAAAAGATGGCACGATGTATCTTGCTCGGATATGTTTTGATTACTAGAATAATTAAATTTAGCCACTGGATGATTATTTATCGAAGTAAGTGACGCATAATGCTTAGAAACAATTTTGGAATGAGTTCATTGCATATGTATGCTGCATTTTTATGTCTAGGGGTAGAGGTATCGATAATCAGGATTTAAAATCGATACCTCTGTGTTTCAAAATGTTAAAGAATTCAGAATAGGGATTTGGTATCGATACCTTTGCTCGAGTATCAATACTTGGGGTTAAAGTGTCGATATTTCATAATAGGTACTAATAGTTTTTGAGTTTTGGGTTTCTAATCGAGAAGCAGAATGTAAGTTTGGTATTGTTTTTCCAGGTGGTATCAATATCACTTAGAGAAAATATTGATACCCTAGTGTTAGTATCGATACCTATGGACATGTTTTGAAAATTTTTCTAAATGGACCCTAAGCATGTTTTATATTGTTTATAAGACTAGTTATTGTGATATTTGCATGAAACAATGATAACTATCAAGTTGAATGGTTTAAAACCTTTGCAAAAGAAATAGAACAATGGATGATTTGTTCAAATGAGCTTCTAATTGATGTACATGAGACAGTGGTGTGACATCCCATATTTGGGCTTGGCGACCAAGCCGGGTATAGGGTGTTACAGAAAGTCTAAAGCTCAAGAGCTATAATTCCTTCGTCCTCTATGCACAATCCTATTCATTATGAAGGATGTAACCTCCCCAACTCATCCTAGACATTAGTCTCGAATTTGGAAGATTACATTAGCCACTGAGATGACCCAATAAGCTATCAGAGTTCATAAAATAGTCATTTTAAAACAAATGTTTATTTTAGAAGAAAACTTAGTTAATTACCAACTCATTTAATTACTCAAAATTATAATTTAGTAATAGAAAAGTGATATCTATTTATGTTTCTTAGAAAAACCGGGGTTCATGCATAACTAAGAAATAATTATAATATGTTAACCTAAAATCAAATTAAATGTCATGCAAGCTATATAAAAAAACCCAAATCTAATGTCTTAAGTTACAGTTCAAAAGAAATTAATACAGTCTCTGAATAATAAAAATATAAAATAATGAACTTAAAATCTTTTTAATAAATAAAATCGAGCTGAGACCTTCCGGATGCCGAGTCCGCGTCCTAACTTGGTGGGTTATCTTTAAAAATGGAAATAAAAAGGGATTGAGCGATGTAACTCAGTGTAAGTTGTATCACAAGAAAATCTGCGCAAACTATTAAACATACGGAAACACAACACATAGAAATAATTTGCAAAAGCAATTATTAGAATATCAACATTTCAGATCACTCAAAAATTTATGTATATAAAATTTTAGGAATATCAGTTTGTATGCACATGGTTTGTGAGTGTCATATAGTTTCGATTTAACAGATAGGATCCTACCCCACCACTTACACACCACAATGGGAGTTCCTCTGAACTCCTACCACCTACACATCGGGTTGTGGTTTTAACCACCAAAGGTTTGTAGATAAATTGCCAATGGCTGTGGACACACAACACAAACATTACAGGTGAAATTTGCTTATGCTTGTGGATACACAACAAAACACCGCAGATGGAATCTGCCTATGGTTGTGGATGCATAGCAAAATAATGCAGATATAATCTTGCATTGTAACACCCTCTTCTCGACCCGAATCATCAAGCCCAGATATAGAATGTTACAACATACAAACATTTAGCATAAATTTTTAAGCCATCTCCATATGATCCTTGCTCAACATTCTTTATATTATTTAATAAAGGATTTCTGAACAAAAGAGATAAATATAACTTTCTGAACAAGACAGCGGTTTTTTAAAGATAGACACTTTAGGTGTAAAGAAATCTATCCCATGATTCTAAGAGGCCCTCTGTATGCATAATATTCCAACTCGTCATTTTACTCTGGCGCATCCTTGGCTTGGTCCCTCTAGGCCTACTCATTCACACAATAGGACCTGAAACCTAAACAAATAATTTGTAAGTTCTTGCGAACATAAGTGTATTTTATGCAAAATACCTTGGAGTCTTTCTAATTGAATTCCTCACCTTAAAAGTTTGGATTACCACTTTGTCTTTGGTGGATTCTTTCATAATAATGTATATATGCCTATACACCAACTTATATACTTAACGTATCACTCTCACTTCATTACTTGACTGATTCCAGATCTTACCAATCGATACAGAGCTTAATCCTTCTTAGAGCACAAGATACTTCTCAAAAGAATATCTACATATAACCCACTTTCAACGGATTTCCTTCTTAAAATCAAGGCTTCACATCTTTCCCGGAATGTTTATTCACAAATACTATTCTTTAGTAGATAATTACTAGCAAATCTTATATTTGGCGAATTCCCATATTGGATTTAACAAATACTAGACCACCAATCAGATTGTATCCTGAATCAAACCCATAATCACCTCATACTAATGATGAAACGTTCCAGATCATTCAAAAGAATTCCATACATCCATGTTACATAACACAAGAACGCCAAGATTGAAAAATGGTTCAGATTCCAAATAACCCTAGAATGAGACATGATACTACTCATATATGGCAGATACCAAATAACTCAAGTTTCAACCTTACACAGTGTAGACAAACTCAAACCAATGAATACTTATACCTTTCATAATAATGAATCTGCCCTTATCCTATACTGACAAACTACTATGACAAATTCGCTTTTAAGAAATACGGATACATACTTTCTTTGAAGAACCGTCCCTTAGGACTCATGCAATTTCATCACAAGACTAACCAACCAGGTTCACTTCAAATGTATCAGATCCTTATAATAGAATTATCTATCGAAGAGATCTCAAGACTTACGACAAAGGAAGATAACAAGATTTTTCCATGTAGGCATCTCTAAATACGCCACATAGGCATTCCATAAATCACCACAAGGGCAACACAGAATAAGCTATTAAGGCTTAATAGATGACGCCACACAGGCAACACATAGAATCATGGTTTTATTGCCTGGGCAGACTTTCACATAAGGTGCCATGCATTTCTTCCAAATGGACTTATAAATATCTTCATGTTGTGATCTGCTAGTCTGATTTTCATATGACTAAAGGCATCAACATGAGTATTCTTATTCTCATATTATGTCATGGGTCTCAGACACATGAACTTACACATCCTCATGTTGTAATCTGCCAGTCCAGTCTTCATCGCACTGGAGGCAACACCATGAGTGTTTTACTTACATGTATATTCATATCGTGATCTAGCAGTCTGGTTAGCACTATAACTACCCTACCAGAGGCATCACAAGGGGTGTTTTACTTAGAATTTACTTAACTAGATTTTTTCACATACCTAACTGGTTCTTAATTTCTCCTATCAGATTTCACGTGTATAATTACAATTTAACTTCTTATTCAAACAATACCTCACACATATCATTCTTACACTTGCAAAATCTTTAAAATAGTTTACGTACACATTTACCAATTATCCAAGATGTTATCATCACATATAACTCTACTTGAACTGTTCACATGCAGGAGCCAGGATAGAGACTCACCTGGTACTCATCTACTGTAGCTTGGAGTTCTAAACTCGAACCATCAGCAACAACTATTTAAAGAATACGGAACCACCATTAAAACTAAACTGCAAACAAATTGTGAACATCTCAATTACTAATGACCTTCATGCAAGGTCTCTGGTTCATAACTTACTATTTATTTACTTCTTAACAGTATTATTCTTTCAAAAACATAACATGCAGATCTATTAAAATTACAAAGAGGTGGAATATCCACTGGTTAACCAAAACCTTAGCTTCTAGCTTCATAAAGAAGAATAGAACATTTAAGTTTAAGGAGAATGACCAAATAGTAATATTGAAGGAGGTAAAGAAGAAATACCATCCATATGATCCCTTCTCACCATATATATACAACCAGTACCTCTTAATGGACTTTGACAAGTGTCAAATGCATAAAAAAGTTGCCCCTTCAATGTCCTACAGGAATCAGAGAAAATATAACAGAAAATCTAATGTCGATGTTATTTGACCGGTCAAACAATTCAATTAGCCCACAACTAATCACATTACAGAACCCCACATATATATCATTCTAACAAATTGGGCATGCATAATTATGGCGATAAATCATATATGGTGTTGCCATAAAGACATTTCAATCCTTTACGATTGTAACATTTACTTAGTAGATGCATCATGCTTGACCAACATTTTGAGGCGTACTTTTTGCTTGCCATACTCCGTCTTAAATTGAAGAATAATACGGGAATTAAATCTTGATATACCTCTCTGGGTAGATACTCTATGCGCCAAATACCATTTCGTCAGAGGCTTCGAAATTGGTGGATTAACCCCAAAGGGCTTCAAAATAGATAACCTTCATAACTATTTGCCTTTCTCCCAGATCCGCCAGATTTGAGATGTTACAACTAATTCACTCTTGATATACCTTTGCATGTGGAGACACTATGCGCCAAACATCATTTCTCCCAAAGCTTACAAATTGGCGGATTAACCACAAAACTACGCCAAAATAGATAACCTTTACAGCTATTCGTCTCTCTTTTTGATTCGCTAGATTTGGGATGTTACAACAACATGTTGTGAATGAACAACATGTTTATAGGTAAGAGCTTCTGATCAGTTTTGGATGCACAAAAAAATCGAAGATGGAATCTAACTATGGTTGTGGGTACACAAAAAATAACGTACATAAATTGCCAATACTTCCTCCGTGCATATCGTCCCACCCCATGCAATGCAAAATGACATTCTCAAAATAGATCAATACAATAGCATTTATTATGTTTTTAATAGAATAAAAATGGTAGCATTTAATATACTTATAATAATTTGTTACAGTAGCCATTAACATGCTGATAACATATTAACTCACTAGCAAAAGTTATGCTTATTATGTGTTCGGTTTAACAGTAACATAAGGTATGCTGTACGTACAATAACAGATAAAAATACAATAGGCCAATGTATTATTCACAATTCATGCAAATATATATGTATTATTCACCATTCATGGACTAAACCGAATAAATCATAAAATTTTCAAAAAAACTATAAAATAGGGGACACACTATGGCCGTGTAAGATTCGAACTAGCTTAGGGTATCAGAGGCACAAGGTTGTGTGAGGGGCTATGTGGAAGACTGTGTGGCCCTAATCCTAGGCACGGTTTTCCTCGATTCTCTTGTAAAAGAACACACACCTTTCATTGGAAACTCAAACGACGTCCATCCCCTAAACCGGGTCCTTTAACAATTAAATCGGATATCACAATTCAACAATATTATCGAAGGAGTTTTGGTAAGAATCGAGAAAGATCATTCACTCGATTGCAAGATTTTCATTTGATAGAAATTCTGTAAGATTCAAGATCAAATTTAAGAATTGATACATACTTATTTCTTTTTGGTAACAGTTAAGGATGTTTCTAATTACTATTACGAATTCAGTTGAAAAATGACTTGAATTGGGGTTTGAAGAGAAAAAAAAATCCTTGTGTAATTGCAAAAATTTGGACTAAATAGCTAATGTTTTCACAGTTTTAGGGGTTGCATTGTAAATTTACCCCTATTGTCGAAATAAAAGGAAATGAAATTCGGTAAGGGGTGGCTTGAACTTGGTTAATAAAGGGGTTCCAAACAATATTTATTTTAGCGTGGCTTTTATCCTAGTTTGCTAAAATTAAAAAAAGAAAAGAAATGGGAGACGAGTGGCTTGCACCTAGGATCTCTAAGGAATACAATAACAACTTAACCAGCAAGCATAAGTAATTTCTAAGTTAATAATTTCAATTAAACCCTCCTTCATATACCTTTGCAGGCAGAGACACTATGCGCCAAACATCATTTCGGAAGAAGCTTACTAATTGGCGGGCTAATCACCAAACTGCGCCAAAATAGTTAACCTTCCCAGCTATTCGTCTCTCTCTTGGATTCACTAGATTTGGGATGTTACATCCACTAGTTGTGGATGCACAACATGTTTGTAGGTAAGAGCTTCCGATGGGCTTTGGATGCACAACAAAAAATCGAAGATGGAATCTAAATATGGTTGTGGGTAGACAAAAAAATAATGCACATAAACTGCCAATACTTCCTCCGTGCATATCATCCCACCGCATGCAATTCAATATGGCATGCTCAAAATAGATCGAGACAATAGCATTTATTATGCTTTTAATAGAATAAAAATGGTAGCATTTAATATACTTATAATAATTTGTTACAATAGCCATTAACAAGTTGATAAAAAATTAACTCACGAGCAAAAGTTATGCTTATTATATGTTTGGCTTAACAGTAACATAAGGTATGTTGTACGTACAATCACAGATACAAATATAATAGGCCTATGTATTATTCACAATTCATGCAAATATATATGAATTATTCACCATTTAGGGACTAAACTGAACAAATCATAAAAGTTTGGGAAAAACTATAAAACAGGGAACACAATATGGCCGTGTAAGATTCAAACTAGCTTAGGGTTTCAGAGGCATAGGGTCGTGTGAAGGGCTATGTGGAAGACTGTATGGCCCTAATCCTAGAAACAATTTGCCTCGATTTTCTTGTAAAAGAACACACACCTTTCATCAAAAACTCAAGCGATGACCATCACCTAAACCGTGTCCTTTAACGACGAAATCACATGAATTAACATTTGATATCAAAATTCAACAATATTATCAAAGGAGTTTTGGAAAGAATCGAGAACGATCATTCACTCGATTATAAGATTTTCATTTGATAGAAATTCTGTAAGATTCAAGATGAAATTTAAGAAATGATACATACTTATTTCTTCTTGGGAATAGTTAAGGATGTTTCCAATTACAATTACGAATTCGGTTGAAATATGACTTGAATTGGGGTTTGAAGAGAAAACAAAATCCTTGTGTAATTACAAAAATTTGGACTAAATAGCTAATGCTTTTAAAGTTTTAGGGGTTGCATTGTAAATTTACCCCTATTGTCGAAATAAAAAGAAATGAAATTCCGTAAGGGGTGGGTTGAGCTTGGCTAAGAAAGGGGTTCCAAACAATATTTATTTTAGCGTGGATGTTATCCTAGTTTTCTAAAATTAAAAAAGAAAAGAAATGGGAGATGAATGGCTTGTAGCTAGGATCTCTAAGTAATACACTAACAACTTAACCATCAAGCCTAAGTCATTTACAGGTTAATAATTTCAATTAATCCCTCCTTCATATACCTCTACTGTCAGAGACACTATGCGCCAAACATCATTTCGCAAGAAGCTTACTAATTGGCAGGTTAATCACCAAACTGTGCCAAAATAGATAACCTTCACAGCTATGAGTCTCTCTCTTTGATTCACTAGATTTGGGATGTTACAGCCACTAGTTGTGGATGCACAACATTTTTGCAAGTAAGAGCTTCTGATGGGTTTTGGAAGCACAATAAAAAATCGCAGATGGAATCTAACTACGGTTGTGGGTAGACAACAACATAACACACATCAACTACCAATACTTCCTCCGTGCATATAGTCCCACCGCATGCAATTCAATCTGGCATGCTCAAAATAGATCGAGACAATAGCATTTATTATGCTTTTAATAGAATAAAAATGGTAGCATTTAATATACTTAAAATAATTTGTTACAGTAGACATTAACATGCTGATAACAAATTAACTCACTAGCAAAAGTTATGTTGTTCGTGCAGTCAAAGATTCAAATACAATAGGCCTATGTATTACTCACAATTCATGCAAATATATATGTATTATTCACCATTTAGGGACTCAACTGAAAAAATAATAAAAGTTTGGGAAAAACTATAAAATAGGGGACACACTATGGTCGTGTAGGCTTCGAACTAGCTTAGGGTCTCAGAGGCTTATGGCCATGTGAGGGCCTATGTGGAAGATTGTGTGGCCCTAATCCTAGGTACAGTCTGCCTTGATTCTCTTGTAAAAGAACACACACCTTTCATATGAAGGTCAAATGATGTCCATCACCTAAACCGGGTCCTTTAACGACAAAATCACATGA
Organism: Gossypium hirsutum; assembly: GCF_007990345.1. Classification (NCBI taxonomy): domain Eukaryota; kingdom Viridiplantae; phylum Streptophyta; class Magnoliopsida; order Malvales; family Malvaceae; genus Gossypium; species Gossypium hirsutum. The sequence continues at coordinate 48,447,592 of NC_053438.1, read as the reverse complement.
ATTAACTCAATTGCAAGATTTTCATTCACTCGGTTGCAACAATATTGTCGAAGGAGTTTTGGAAAGTATAAAGAAAGATCATTCACTCGGTTGCTGGATCTTCATTTGATAGAAATTTTATAAGATTCAAGATCAAATTTCAGAATTGATACATACTTATTTCTTCTTGGCAAAAGTAAAGGATGTTTCTAATTACAATTACGAATTCAGTTGAAAAACGACTTGAATTGAGATTTGAAGAGAAACAAAATCCTTGTGTAATTGCAAAAATTTGGACTAAATAGATAATGTTTTTAGAGTTTTAGGGGTTGCATTGTAAATTTACCCCTATTGTCGAAATAAAAGGAAATGAAATTCGGTAAGGGGTGGCTTGAACTTGGTTAATAAAGGGTTCAAAACAATATTTATTTTAGTGTGGCTTTTATCCTAGTTTGCTAAAATTAAAAAAAGAAAAGAAATGGGAGACGAGTGGCTTGCACCTAGGATCTCTAAGGAATACAATAACAACTTAACCAGCAAGCATAAGTAATTTCTAAGTTAATAATTTCAATTAAACCCTCCTTCATATACCTTTGCAGGCGGAGAAACTATGCGCCAAACATCATTTCGGAAGAAGCTTACTAATTGGCGGGCTAATCACCAAACTGCGCCAAAATAGTTAACCTTCCCAGCTATTCGTCTCTCTCTTGGATTCACTAGATTTGGGATGTTACATCCACTAGTTGTGGATGCACAACATGTTTGTAGGTAAGAGCTTCCGATGGGCTTTGGATGCACAACAAAAAATCGAAGATGGAATCTAAATATGGTTGTGGGTAGACAAAAAAATAATGCACATAAACTGCCAATACTTCCTCCGTGCATATCGTCCCACCGCATGCAATTCAATATGGCATGCTCAAAATAGATCAGGCTGATACCATTTATTATGCTTTCAATAGAATAGAAATGGTAGCATTTAATATACTTATAATAATTTGTTACAGTAGCCATTAACATGCTGATAACAAATTAACTCACTAGCAAAAGTTATGCTTATTATGTTTTTTGTTTAATAGTAACATAAGGTATGTTGTACGAACAATCAAAGATTCAAATAGAATAGGCCTATGTATTATTCACAATTCAAGCAAATATATTTGTACAATTCAACATTTAGCGACTAAACTGAACAAATCATAAAAGTTTGGGAAAAACTATAAGATAGGGGACACACTATGGCTGTGTAGGATTCAAACTAGCTTAGGGTTTCAGAGGCACATGTTCGCGTGAGGGGCTATGTAGAAGACTTTGTGGCCCTAATCCTAGGCACAGTTTGCCTCGATTCTCTTGTAAAAGAACACACACCTTTCACATGAAGCTCAGACGACGTCCATAACCTAAACCAGCTCCTTTAACGACAAAATCACTTGAATTAACATCAGATATCAAAATTCAACAATATTATCAGATGAGTTTTGGCAAGAATCGAGAAAGATCATTTACTCGGTTGCCAGATTTTCATTTGATAGAAATTCTGTAAGATTAAATATCAAATTTCAGAATTGATACATACTTATTTTTTCTTGGCAACAGTAAAGGATGCTTTTCATTACAATTACGAACTCAGTTGAAAAACAACTTGATTTGAGATTTGAAGACAAAAACAAAATCCTTGTGTAATTGCAAAAATTTGGACTAAATAGCTAATGTTTTCAATGGTTTAGGGGTTACATTTCAAATTTACCCCTACTGTCAAAATAAAAGGAAATAGAATTCAGTAAGGGGTGGCTCGAACTTGGTTAATAAAGGGGTTCCAAAAAATATTTATTTTAGTGTGGTTTTTATCATATTTTTCTAAAATTAAAAAAGAAAAGAAATGGGAGACGAGTGTCGTTCACTTAGGATCTCTAAGGAATGCACTAACAACTTAACCATCAAGCCTAAGTCATTTCTGGGTTAATTATTTCAATTAAACCCTCAATGATATACCTCTGCAAGCAGAGACACTATGCGCCAAACATCATTTCGCAAGAAGCTTACTAATTGGCGAGCTAATCACGAAACTGCGCCAAAATAGATAAGCTTCACAGCTATTTGTCTCTCTTGGATTCACTTGAGTTAGGATGTTACAGCCACTAGTTGTGGATGCACAACATGTTTGCAGGTAAGAGCTTCCGATGGGTTTTGGATGCACAACAAAAAATCGCAGATGGAATGTAACTATGGTTATGGGTAGACAACAAAATAACGCACGTAAACTGCCAATACTTCCTCCGTGCATATCGTCCCACCGCATACAGTTCAAAGTGGCATGCTCAAAATAGATCAAGACAATAGCATTTATTATGCTTTTAATAGAATAAAATGGTAGCATTTAATATACTTATAATAATTTGTTACAGTAGCCATTAACATGCTGATAACAAATTAACTCACTAGCAAAAGTTATGCTTATTATGTTTTTGGTATGTTGAACGTACAATCACAGATACAAATACAATAGGCCTATGTAGTTTTAACAATTCATGCAAATATATATGTATTATTCACCATTCAGGGACTAAACTGAACAAATCATAAAATTTTAGGAAAAAACTATAAAGCAAGGGACACACTATGGCCGTGTAAGATTCGAACTAGCTTAGGGCTTCAGAGGCACATGGTTGTGTGAGGGGCTATGTGGAAGACTTTGTGGCCCTAATCCTAGGCACGGTTTGCCTCAATTCTCTTGTAAAAGAACACACACCTTTCACATGAAGCTCAAAAGACGCCCATCACTTAACCAGGTCCTTTAACAACAAAATCGCATGGATTAACATCGAATATCAAAATTCAATAATATTATCGAAGGAGTTTTGGCAAGAATCGAGAAATATCATTCACTCGGTTGAAATATTTTTATTTGATAGAAATTCTGTAAGATTTCAGATCAAATTTCAGAATTGATACATACTTATTTCTTCTTGGCAACAGTAAAGGTTGTTTCTAATTATAATTACGAATTCAGTTGAAAAATTACTTGAATTGAGATTTGAAGAGAAAACAAAATCCTTGTGTAATTGCAAAAATTTGGACTAAATACCTAATGTTTTCAAAGTTTTAGGGGTTACATTGTAAATTTACCCCTATGTCGAAATAAAAGGAAATAGAATTCGGTAAGGGGTGGGTCGAACTTGGTTAATAAATGGGTTCCAAACAATATTTGTTTTAGTGTGGTTTTTATCATATTTTTGTAAAATTAAAAAAGAAAAGAAATGGAAGATGAGTGGCTTCCACCTAGTATCTATAAGGAATACACTAACAACTTAACCATCAAGCCTAAGTCATTTTTGGGTTAATTATTTCAATTAAACCCTCCTTGATATACCTCTGCAGGTGGAGACACTATGCGCCAAACATCATTTCGCCAGAAGCTTAAAAATTGGTGGACTACCCACCAAACTGTGCCAAAATAGATAACCTTCCCAACTATTCGTCTCTCTCTTGGATTCACTACATTTGGGATGTTACAACCACTCGTTGTGGATGCATAACATGTTTGCAGGTAAGAGCTTCTGATGGGTTTTGGATGGACAACAAAGAATTGAAGATGGAATCTAACTATGGTTGTGGGTAGACAACAAAATAACGTACATAAACTTCCAATACTTCCTCCTTGCAAACCCTCCCACCCCATACAATGCAATATGGCATGCTCAAAATAGATCAATACAATAGCTTTTATTATGCTTTTAATAGAACAAAAAATGGTAGCATTTAAGATACTTAAAATAATTTGTTACAATAGCCATTAACATGCTGATAACAGATTAACTCACTAACAAAAGTTATGCTTTTTATGTGTTTGGTTTAATAGTAACACAAGGTATGTTGTACGTACAATCATAGATGCAAATACTATAGGCCTATGTATTATTCACAATTTATGCAAATATATATGTATTATTCACCATTTAGGGACTAAACTGAATAAATCATAAAATTTTGGGAAAAACTATAAAACATGGGACATACTATGGTCGTGTAAGATTCAAACTAGCTTAGGGTTTCAGAGACACATGATCGTGTGAGGGGCTATGTGGAAGACTGTGTGGCCCTAATCTTAGGCACGGTTTGCCTTGATTATCTTGGAAAAGAACACACACCTTTCATCGGATGCTTAAACGACGTCCATCACCTAAACTGAGTCCTTTAACGACAAAATCACATGAATTAACATCAGATATCAAAATTAAACAATATTATTGAAGGAGTTTTGGCAAGAATTGAGAAAGATCATTCACTCGATTGCAAGATTGTCATTTGATAGAAATTCTGTACGATTCAAGGTGAAATTGAAGAATTGATACATACTTATTTCTTCTTGGCAACAGTTAAGGATATTTCTAATTACAATTACGAATTCGGTTGAAAAATGACTTGAATTGGGGTTTGAAGAGAAAACCAAATCCTTTTGTAATTGCAAAAATTTGGACTAAATGCTAATGTTTTCAAAGTTTTAAGGGTTGCATTGTAAATTTACCCCTATTGTCGAAATAAAAAGAAATGAAACTTGGTAAGGGGTGGCTCGAACTTCATTAAGAAAGGGGTTCCAAACAATATTTATTTTAGTGTGGTTTCTATCCTAGATTGCTAAAATTAAAAAAGAAAAGAAATTAGAGATGAATGGCTTGTACCTAGGATCTATAAGGAATGCACTAACAACTTAACCATCAAGTATAAGTCATTTCTTGGTTAATTATTTCAATTAAAACCTCCTTAGTCTGAGGTGTGACAACTCTCCCCTCTTTAAAGAAATTTCATCCTCGAAATTTACCAGGTTCAAACAGATGAGGATATTGTTGACAAAAGTTGTCCTTTAGTTCCCATATGGCCTCTTCCGTGCCATGGTTCCACCATAAATATTTGACAAGAGGGATTTGTTTCCTTCTCAGAACCTTTACATCACAACTAAAATTTGTACGGGTTTCTCCTCAAAGAAAAAACCTAATCTCACCTCGATCTCTTCAATTGGTACGATATGGGAAGGGTCGGATTAGTATTGTCTCAACATGGAGACGTTGAATACATCATGTATAAGGTTCAGTTCTTGAGGTAATTCTAATTGATATGTAATTGGACTGACCCGCTTAATAATTTTATAAGGTCCAATGAACCTAGGACTTAACTTGCCTATTCTTCCGAATATTAGTACAGTTCACCATGGGGACACTTTCAGGAAAATTTGATCTTCAAGACTATATTCAATGTCTTTTCTCTTTAAGTTCGCATACAACATCTGCCTATTTGAAGTCACTTTCATTCTATCACCCCTGTACCACTTTTAGACCCAAAATTTTCCTTTCTCCTAATTCGGTCCAACACAGTGGTGTTCAACACTTCCGACCATACAAGGCTTCATAGGGTGCTACTTGTATACTCAATTGAAAGCTATTATTTTATGTAAATTCGACTAGAGGAAAATGTTCCTCCCAACAACCTCGGAGCTTGATGATGCGGCCTCTTAGTATATCTTCCAATATTTGAATAACGTGTGAAGACTGTCCGTCAGTTTGTGAATGGAAGGTAATACTAAAGTCCAAACGAGTACCCAGTGCCTCTTGAAGCTTTTCCAAAATTAAGATATAAAATGGGTATCTCGATTTGAGATGATTGATAGGGGTACCCCACACAACCTTAAATTTTTGGAAATATATAACTTAGCTAGCTTTTGCAATGAATAATCTGTATGGACATGTAAGAAATGTGTTGACTTAGTTAATCGGTCCACTATCACCCAAATTGAATCTTTTTAAATGGGTGTTAAGGGTAATCCACTAAAAAATTCCATCATTATTCGCTCCTACTAGCATTGCGGTATTTTGAGAGGTTGTAATAACCTAGAAGGGAACTTATGTTCAACTTTTACTTGCTGACACGTTAGGCATTTGACCACAAATTCTGTCACGACTTGTTTCAGTCCAGGCCACCAGTACTTTTCCTTTACATCATGGTACATTTTAGTTCCTCTAGGATGCATGGCATAAGGGCTAGCATGCGCCTCTAAAGTATGGACTGCCTTAAATCTTTGTTATTTGGCACACAATACCTTCCTCAGAAGCACATAATACCCTCATCATTAAACTCGAAATCTTTAGTTTTCTCATCTTCCACTTACGTAATCCGTTGAAACAAGGACACATTTAAGGGTTGTTCACCCTTGATATCATTAGCTAAGGTGGGTTCCATTTGCATCTTGGCTAGTAAGCCTCTATCATCCACTAAACTTAACCTAGCAAACATTGCTCTTAAATCTGCTATCTGTTTTCTACTTAGAGCACTTGCTACTACATTGGCTTTTCCGGGGTGGTATTCAATTACACAATCATAATCCTTTAACAATTCTATCCATCGTCATTGTCTTAGGTTCAATTCGTTTTGGGTGAGATGGTACTTAAGACTCTTATGATAGCTATAGATGTAGCACTTTTCACCATATAAGTAGTGCCTCCAAATTTTCAGTGTGAAAACTACTGTAGCCAACTTTAAGTTGTGAGTCAAGTAGTTGCACTCATGTTGTTTCAACTGCCTCAATGCACAGGTAACTACTTTTCCACCTTACATCAGTACATATCCAAGGCCGGTGAAAGATGTATCACTACACACCATATACTCTTTTCTCGATTCAGACTGAATCAACATGGGGGCTTGAGTTAAAACAAATTTTAGTTTTTCAAAGCTAGATTGTTGCTCATCCGTCCATTTCAATGGAACATCCTTCGTCAACAACTTGGTTAGGGTTGTGGAAATCAAAGAGAACCCTTTTAAAAATCTACGATAGTACCTTGCTAAACCAAGGAAACTTTAGATTTTGAAAACATTTTGTATTTTTTTCATTCTAGAATGGCCTCTATCTTTTTTGGGTTTACTCAGATACCCTCTACGGATACCACATGACCTAAAAACATAACCTCCTTAAGTCAAAAATCACACTTACTCAATTTGGCATACAATTTCTTTGCTAAGGTGTTCATCATGTTCAGGCTCGATTTTGGAATAAACTAAGATGTAGTCAACAAAATACAACGACAAATTGATCAAGGAACAGTTGAAACACTAGATCCATAAAGATGGCATGAGAATTGGGTAAACTAAATGGCATTACAAGGAATTCATAGTGGCCATAAACAGGTTATAAATGCAGTTTTAGGCACATTTGCATCTTTCACATTAAGTTGATAGTACCCCGACCTTAAATCTATCTTAGAAAACACCATTGCACCTTGAAATTGATCAAATAGGTCATCTATCCTAGGCAGAGGTTATTTATTTTAGAGATTTAGCTTGTTTAACTATCGATAATCTATGCAAAGCCTTACAGAACTATCCTTCTTTTTGACGAATAAGATCGAAGCTCCTCATGGAGAAACATTGGGTCTAATAAACCTACGATCCAAAAGCTCATGAACATGGATTTTGAATTCCTAAAGTTCTTTAGGTGCCATGCAGTAGGGGACAATGGACACCGGTGCAGTTCCTGGAAATAGTTTAATTCCAAACTTCTCCTCACGATTAGGAGATAACCCTGGTAACTCCTCGGGAAACACAAGTGGGAATTCCGTAATGGTTCGGATGCTATCTAAGATAGAGCTATTGGCATTCCCATCCATTACATAAGTGAAATAAGCCTCACACCTTTTTCGAACTAACTTCTCAATGACCATAACCGAAATTACATTGGACAAATAATCTCATTGCTCCCCAACCATAAATATTTCTCTACTCTCAGCCATTTTCAAGGTTACTTTCTTAGAGGCACAGTCTAGGCTAACTTGGTTTTTCACTAAGCAATCCATTCCTAAAATTCAATCAGACTCCCCAAAAGGTAACTCTATAAGATCCACTGGAAACACTACCCCTTGAACCTCCAATGGACATCTCTTACAGATTTTATTTACAATAACTTATTATCCTAAGGGGATTACAACGATAACATTTGTAGTGTTTTCCTCTACCCCAATACCCAATTATCAGACATATTACATGCAACATACGAATGGGTGGATCTTATGTCTATTATGGCAAAGTATGGAAATGAGTGGATGGTGAAAGTATCGATGATAACATCAAATGCATCTCTATACTCACGTCCCCTAACAGTATTTGCAATTCTATTTTGTCCTCAGCCCCTCAGAGGTATTTTGCCCATTCTCTGATTTTGGGCCAGAGCTTGCACCTGGCTATTTGGATGTGGACAATCTTTCACCAAATGCTCCACCGACCCATATTTCAAACAAGCCCCCATTTTCTTCCAACATTGCCTAGGTGATGCCTACCACAATACGTATAGTTGTAAGCCTTATCCCCACCATTAGGCACCGTGACCCATTACTACGATCTACTCTCTCTAGCTCGTTTTATAATACCAACATTCAAACCTATAGAACCAGAATCTGTCTTAATCGGGACCTTACTCTTCTTATGTTTCTCACGTTCCACCTCTTTAATCTCAAAAAGCAGTACCAGATGTGGAGCAACTTGAATTTTAAACTCAAAATACAATCCATTTTCAAATCTCATGTATTTTTCCTCCTCCATGGCGACCAAACCTTGAGCATAGTAGTTGAGCCTAAAAAATTCAACCTCATTTTCCGCAACAATCTCATCTCCTTACTTCAACTCGATAAACTCGAGCCTGTGGACCTCCACACACCTAGTGCCCACATAATTCTTTTGGAAGGCTACTTGGAAGTATTCCCAGTTTATAAACTTAGCCTGTGTACCCCTTACACTAGACTGCCACCAACGATAGGCCTCTTCCCTAAGCAAGGACACAGTCCCCTTCAACTTTTGCTCCGGGGTACAGTATAGATCCTCCAGAATCCTCTCTGTCAACTCCATCCAGTACTCAGCTACAGTGGGAGTTCTTCTAACAACACCTTTGAATTTTTTCCCTATTCAACCGGAGTCTCTCCCCTACAAATCTGCGACTCCCGGATCTAGTTTGGGCTCCTGTAACCCTTTACAAAACACTTTGCATCACCTATGTCACCATTTCATCATCGTTCTCATAGCCTTTGCCACCATTGGTGATCGAGTTCTCAACATAATCCTCCTTAGGGATTGACTTTTCTCCTTAGACAGTGGGTGGCTCAACAGGTGCAGCCCTACGTGGCCTACCCCTACAATGTCTACCTTCGGTGTTCTTTATGTTCTCACAGAAGTTTTAGATCTAAATTATATCAACAATTTTCGAACAAAAGTTCAAGTATTAGAGATTTTCCCTACACCCCAAGCCCGACCTAGAAGTTATGATCAAATCTTAATGGTTATACTAACTACTTAAAGCTAGATTATTTTCTTCCCAAAATGTTGCTTATTCGTGCATTAGTAACTTTTTTAAAACTCATTTTCGATTATTTCCTAGAAAATTTAATTATCATTAAGTAAGTATTTTCGAAAACATACATTACGTTCCACCAAATCAAACTGAAAATTGTAATTTTAACTTATTTATCTTTTAGAATAAAACCCAATTGCTTATTTCAATTCGCAGTGTAAAAATCCAAAACTTATTTAATTTTGAAAACCAAACATATTTTTACTTAGCAGTGAACATACATATTATTTAAGCCATTCAGTTAAAAATCCAACAAAAAACCCAAAGCCAAAATAAAGCATGTTAATTAGTCCAAAACTCCAAAAGATCAGATCAGGATAATCACAATTAATGCAATACACAGATCAGGATATGAAAGAGAATTTTATAACGTTCAATTGGCCAAAAATGAGAATGCATGATTATGTCAATGCTATATTTTTTAGAAAAACACAATGCAAATTATCTGTTACATACCAAAGAGAGTTCCCCAGAACTCGTCCATCCAAAACACACCACTAGATAATTGTGGACAATGCCACCAAAGTCACAGATAAACTGCTAGAATAGATATGGGTGGTAGAGTCACAATAATCGTAGTCAAGCTGCCAAAATAGATACGTAGTTAAACCACCAGATAGTGCAAATCACTAAACTGTCAGAACTTCCTCCTTATCATATCATCGCAACCCCATGAAATGTGACATGGCATGTAAATAAAGAATCAGAATGGTTAGCATGTTGATTAGGTAATCTTATATTAAACAAAAATTAGTAGACATTAAACTCCATGCTTTATAGAACAGATGATTCAAATTCAATAATAGCAAATTAGGTTCGCCATGATGTCACATGCACCATCATTACACATATACTGGCACATTCAAATTTAAAATGCTCATTTCTAAATTTTCCAAACCGAAAACATGGTAACGATACTATCAAATTTACAGATCACATATATATACATTTTATACGGAAAATATACACACACAATAGATACAACATATTACATTGATTGGTCAATTGCTTGGAAAATGACCAGACACATGCCCGTGTGGCATCGACAGATTTGATTTTTCACAATTTTACAAATTTCTGAGTTAATGCCATACACTTGATGGTTCTTGAGATGTCAGTAGAATAACAATAGTCCAAGTTCTACACACATGACATCCACAATTAAACGTTAAAGTAAGAAACACCATAACCCAATCATTAATTCGACCGTTACTTAGTTAGAGTATTTGGCTAAAAGAAACACTAAAGCATTCAACCAAGACAAAAAAATAAGTTCCTAACTAAGGCATACCATCCTTACCCTTAGAAAGAGAACCGATGCTAACCTCAATTCATTAGAGAAGTATTTTTCGCACGAACTTTACCTAAACAAATTCAAAAATAGTTAAATCGATATCTCACAGACCAACCAACTTACTAATTCCTTCCATGTGAAAAGTGGGAAAAGTATCATTTAAAAGTAAACAGAAGATACAAAAAAATACAGTACTAAACCAAAGCACCCTAATCAATCACGACCCTCATGAATGAAAAATGGAATAGAACGACAGCAAGGCTTGGGTGTTTTGACACAAATCTAAAAAACCCACGTTTGGAGAATATGATGAAAGATATGGAGTTTTTGAGTGTTTCAAAGAGATTTTATGGATGTTTAAGGCTTGGGTGTTGACAGAAATCAAAAGTTTATACTTTGGAAATCAAAATCGAGTGGAGAAAGCTAGAGAAATCAAAGGGAAGACAAGCACAATAAAGGGGAAAAACTGACGTGAAAACATGTTGATGGGGAAGAAATAGGTTCAATTTTATAAATTGGTAAAAGTGCAACATAAATGCCTACTATTTTGACTTTGTTACAAATCGTTCCTCTTTCCAAAATAAAGGCTTCTAAAACACTTTTTCAACAATTGATTTAATAGTTATAATGCCATAGTCAAATATAATTATGGTTTACCATGCTAAGAAATTTCGAGCACTCTAGAGCTAAAATTTCTAAAATATCCTTAAAACTCCTAATCCCTATTTTGAGGTGTTACAATTCTCCCCCTGTAAAAAGAATTTCATCCTCAAAATTAACTGAACTAAACAAATAATGATATTGCTACCTTATTGTCTCTTCAGCTTCCCAAGTAGCCTATTCAGTCTTGTGGTTATGCCACAAAACTTAAACCAACAGAACTCTCTTATTACGCAAGACATTCTCCTCATAAGCTAAAATCTCTATTAGTTCTTCTTCATAAGTAAGATCATCTCGAATTTCAACTTCCTCAACTAGCACAATATGCGACAGATCTGAACAATACTTCTAGAACATCAACATATGAAAAGATTGTGAATCCACTCAAGTTTTGGCAACAACTTGAGATGACAAGCTACCGAACCAACTCTCTCAACAACATCATAAGCTCCAATATATGTTGGACTGAACCTACCCTTGCTACCAAACCTCAAATATATACTTCGAATGTGACACTTCAAAGAACACCTTATCACCAACTTGAAACTCAATATCTCTTCGCTTCAAATCTGCGTAGGATTTTTTCCTATCAGACATTGCTTTTAAACAATCACAAATTAGCTTTACCTTCTCTTTAGTTTCGCGAACTAAATCTGGTCCAACAACTAGCCTCTCATCTAATTTTGTCCAACATAAAGGAGTTCTACACTTCCTTCCATACAATGCCTGAAAAGGAGTGACATGAATACTCGCTTGAAAATTATTATTGTAAGCGAATTTTGCCAATGGAAAATATCGCTCCCAACTATCGTAAAATCGTAAACCCTAATAGCTTGCTCAATCTATCAAAACCTCTTCAATAACTCCCCATCTAAAGGTTTCTTATCCTTAATTTGTTGCGACAAAGTTGGCCTCACTTGAAGTTCAGCTAGCAAACCATCGTCACTACCCAAATTTAAGTGTGCAAACATAGCTCTCAACTCTGCCATCGACTTTCTACTCAAAGCATTAGCAACTACATTCGCCTTGCCAAGATGATACTGTATCACACAATCACAATCTTTTAACAACTCAATCCAAGATCTTTGCCTTAAATCCAACTGCTTTTGAGTGAGGAGGTACTTAAGGCTCTTATGATCCGTGTAGATAACACACCTTTCCCTATACAAATAATGACGTCAAATCTTGAGTGTGAAAACCATAGCAGCAAACTCCAAATCATGAATAGGGTAGTTTCGCTAATGCGTCTTCAATTGCCTTGAAGCATAAGCCATAAATTTTCCCTCTTGCATCAACACACAACTGAGACCCGAATACAAGGCATCACTATATTCCCCAAAATACTATCCAGGTTCCGGTTGAATCAATACTGGTACTTTAGTCAAAACTTACTTAAGCTGCTCAAAACTCTTCTGCCTAGCCTTAGTCTGTTCAAACACCACATCTTTCTAAAGTAGTTTCGTTAAGGGTGCAGCAATAAGAGAAAACCCTTCAACAAACCTACGATAATAATCAGCTAAACCCAAGAAACTCCTAACTTCAGTAACATTCATAGGCGGCTTCCACTCTAAGATCCCCTGAATCTTCTTAGGATCCACTCGAATCCCTTATGTCGATACAACATGACCTAAAAATGTCACTTAAGCCAAATTTCACAATTACTTAACTACACATACAACTGCTTATCTCACAGAATCTGGAAGACAACCCTTAAGTGCTTGTCATGATCCTCCTTAGAACTAGAATACACCAAAACATCATCTATGAAAACAACTACAAATTGATCCCAACAGGAATGGAACAATCGATTCATCAAATCCATGAATACAGCAAGAGCATTACTTAATCCAAACGGAATCACCAAGAACTCATAATGCCTATATAGAGTCCTAAAAGTAGTTTTCAACAAATCAGACTCCTTAACCTTTAATTGATAATACCTATATCTAAGATCGATCTTCGAAAACATCGTTGCACCTCAGAACTGATCATACAAATCATCAATTCAAGGAAAAGGATACTTATTCTTAATTGTCAACTTGTTCAACTGCCTATAATCAATACACATCTGTACCAAACCATCCTTCTTCACAAACAAAACCCTTGCACCCCATGAAGATACACTCGGTCAAATAAAACCCCTATCAAGCAACTCTTCCAACTAAATCTTCAATTCCTTGAGATCTTTTGGTGCCATCCAGTAGGCGCAATGGACATCAGTGTATTACCAGGATAGAGCTCAATTCGAAACTCAACTTCTTGATCTGGTGGAAAACTAGGTAACTCTTCTGGAAACACATCAGGAGTGAATATCTTGAACTCTTAACTCGTTACTAATAGAATTCATCAAATATTCTAAATAAGCCTCACAACCTTTTTTCCGCTATCTTTTCAACCTTCGTAATCGAAACCACATTAAACATAAAACCCAGGAATATTAATTTCTAACCCATCATTATTCTTTAGAGTAATTCACTTAGTTTCAAAATCTACCCTAGCCTTTGCTCAGTTAACCAATCCATACCAAGTATCATATCAAATCCATAAAACGAAAATCCCAAAATATCAACAGAAAAAACATGTTCTTGAATCATAAGAGGCCAACTACGATAAACATTATTCATTACCACACTATCACCGAATGAACTAATGACAGTCATACCCAAACCAATAGTCTCAACAGGGATTGATAACTTACATGCCAACTCACTCAAAAATATACGAATGCATCGATCCAGAATCAACTAAGGAAAATAATGGAGTAGACTTAAAAGTGAAAGCACGTGCGATGACGTCAGTCGAATCCAGATCCTTCGACTCTCTAGTAGCAGAAACCCGAGTTGGACCACCAGACTCAATTTGTGTGGTTACAATTCTCTACCCAACTGGTCTCCCATTATCTCTATCGCGACCACGACCTCTAGCAGGTGCAAAAACAAGTGCTGAACTTTGAGTTTGTGTAAACTCAACCTTATACGGACAATCCCTCATAAAATTTTCCTTCGAACCACACTTTAAACATCCACCTATTAACTTACAACACTTTCTAGAATGCCTACACTTACAGTTTGCACAAAGCGGCCAACCAAAACTACCCGCTGAACCACTAGCACTAACCACACTATTACTTTACTGCCTGGACTGACTCGGTTGAAACCCATGTCTCGCACCTCTACCAGAAACATGACTATCACGCCCTCTCTTAAATGGTCATTTCGATACACCATCAGAGCTCTCTTTAAAAAATCAATAACCACAGAATAAGGTGGCTCAGCTAAAGTCTCCTTAACTACTTTAGCTCTTTCAACTAACTTATCTAACATCTACATATTTTGAGCTGCCAAATAAACACGAATCTCATGATTTAGCCCAAAACAAAACCTCTTATAATGGTCCCTCTCAGAAAGAATCAACTCAGGCGCATACTGACTAAGTCGTACAAACTCAGCCTCATAATCAGTTACAAATAGATCACCTTGAACTAAATTCAAAAACTCTTGCTTACGAGGCTCCATATACTACTCACCCATAAAATTCCTCTTTAAAACCTCGAGAAAGTAACTCCAAGTCAATCTATCAGACACAGTACCTCTCCTAACCGTAATCCACTAACAATGAGCCTCACCGTCGAGTAAGGACACAACACAACCCATCTTTTCCTCGTCAAAACAGGACATTTACTCGAGGATCTTTTAAAATCCTTCCAACCAGTACTCATCTACGGTTGGATCAGTACCATTCATACTAGAAAACTCTTTAACACTCAACACCCGAAGACGTTCTAGCGGCAACCCTTGATTAACTGATGAAGGATTGGCAAGTGCAGGAGTAGGGTTAGCACCAGCAATCTTCTCAAACACTCCTATCATGGCTTCCATCAGAGGGCCTACTCATCATCAATTATGTTCACTCTACACGGCGGCACAGGAGGTGCAGAGGATGTACCATTCTCTTGAGCACTAGTTCTCACATTAACACGTCTAGGAGGCATATTCTCATAATCTAGCACATAACAAACAAATAAATGACGTGAGTGGCGGGAAAAGATCCAAGTCCCGTTCCTACAAGAAAAATTTAGGATTAAAGGAAATATGTTCCCATTCCTACTCCACATGCATCACAAACAAAAGATATCTCTTGCAATACAAGTAACCGAAATAAATTAATCACTTCGGTTTCGCAACCCCACAACACACAACAATCACTTACATCTGAGTGTTATTAAACTTAGGGCTCTAATACCACCAAATGTAATACAAGTTCAATCTAGCTCTTTCTTTAATTGGTTAAAGGCCTTAATGAATCCAAGGCTTCATACACAACAGTCATACAATAAACACAGTCAACAACGATCAAGGATTCACTCAAACCAATAAAAACACAAGCCTAAGTTGAGTTCCCAAGTAGTTCATCTTATTAATCATCTACGCCTAATTTTTAACCTTTAAAATACAGTAAAATGGTCAGTTCATTGTATCAACATTTTTCAACATCTTTTAAGCAATATTTACAAAATTCATTAAAACATGATAAATCATTAATGAAACTTCAATGTAAGTTTAAAAACCTCTTAATCACATTGAAACTAATAGAAAAGCACTCTAAAATCACAGTTTTACCTAAAATCTCAAAATCCACCGTTAATGACTCCATTTTTTTGCTTTAAATAAAAACTTGTAATTCAATAGCTAATACTTCAAATTTAAGGACTCGATATCATGAAAAACTCATAAAAATTTGAAAGATTACCTTCGATGGAAGATTAGACGAGTTTTGACATAAATTTAGAAAACCCATATTTGGAGAAGATGGTGAAAGCTATGGAGTTTTTTAGTGTTTCAAACAGATTCTATGGATGTTTAAGGCTTCGGTGTTGACAGAAATCAAAAGTTTATAGTTTGGTAATCAAAATCGAGTGGAGAGAGCTAGGGAAATCAAAGGGACGACAAGCATAATGAAGGGGAAAACTAACGTGAAAACATGTTGATAGGGAAGAAATAGGTTCAAATTTATAAACTGGTTCCTACTATTTTGACTTTGTTACAAATTAGTCCTCTTTCTAAAATTAAAGGTTTCTAAAACACTCTTTCAAAAATTGATTTAACATTTATAATGTCATAATCAATATAATTCCGATTTACCATGATATGATATTCCGAGCACTCAAGAGCTAAAATTCCTAAAATATCCCTAAAACTGTTAGGCCCTATTTTGGAGAGTTACATGATATGCTTATAATAAATTAACTCAGTAGCAAAAGTCATCCTAATTATGTGTGTGTTTTATATGTAACATAAGGTATGATGTACGCACAATCACAAATACAGATAAAACACGCATATGTATTATTCACAATTCATGCAAATATATATGTATAATATTAATTTAGATCATGGATTCTAGTATTATTCATATTATCATGGGCTTAATTGAATAAAATAAAATACTAAAATAGTTTGGGGAACCATTCAGGGACTAAACTTAATAAATCATAAAATTCCAGGCAAAACTATAAAACAATGGACACATGACCGTTTGGAATGCTATAGATCATGTGGAAGGGTTACAATACCATGTGGCCAATCCGTGTAACGAATTTTTCTTGTGTGGAAATTGCAAAATCAACCTACAGTGGAGACACAACCGTGCGAAGAGGTCTTGGCCGTGTGAGGGGACGTGTGGCCCACGCGCCCGTGTGGCACTAATCCTAGGCACAGTTTACCCCAGTTCACTTATAAAAGAACACACACCTTTCATCAAAAGCCCAAACGACATCTCTCACGATCAAATCTGATTTAATTTACCTAAATTGGGTAGTTTAACAAAAAAATCACATGAATTAACATTGAGTATCAATATTCATCAATATTATTGAAGGATTTTTTTGTGACAATCGAGAAAGATCGTTTAATTGATCACAAAATTGTCATTTGATAGAAATTCTATAAGATTTGAGATCATATTTCAGAATTGAGACGTTCTTACTGCTTTTTAGTAATGATTAAGGATGTTTCTAATGACAATTACGAATCCAATTGAAAAACGACTTGAATTTAGAATAGGCTTTGATTCAGGAAGCAATAATAATTTCAACAATGGAGAAAATATTTTGCAAAGAAGAAGATGAAAAAGAAAATGAAGAAGAAATAGAGAGAGAAGAGAAAAATTCTAATTGGGGTTTGAAGAGAAAATAAAATCCTTGTCTAATTGGAAAAATTTGGAATAATGAATAATTGAATATTGGGATTCTTTCCTTTGCGATTTTATCTGATCTATTAGAAATTTGTATATCTTATTTGGATCTATTGGATACATATAAGTATAAGGAATTAAACACGAATTTTATTTCTAGATAATGTCTTATCTTGGTTTTGTTAAAATGTTAGAACGAATCTCTATTTTGTTTTTTTATCATATTCATATCATATTCATATCGAAAAAAATTGAACAAACAAATAAAATTAAACTCAAATTTTTGCAGGCAAATATTCTTATCAATAGCTGGAGTTTTCAAAGTTTTAAGGGTTGCATGGTAAATTTACCCTGTTGCCAAAATAAAAGGAAATGAAATTGGGTAAGAAGTGGCTTGAACTTGGTTAAGCAAAAGGGAGAATGGTGTGTTAACCATTAGACTATTGCCTATTCTTGTTAAATTTTTATTTCAAATAATATTTATTTTACTGTGATTTTTATCATAGTTCGCTGAAATTAAAAAAAATTGGGAGAAGAGTGACTTAAACCTAAGATCACTAAAGAATGCACTAACAACTTAACAATCAAGTCAAAGTAATTTCCTAGTTAATTATTTCAATTAACCCTTCCTTATTTTGGGGAGTGGCAAAGGATGTTTGGCAAAGCCCTTAAAGCCTCTCAAACATTTTGATGAAGAAGTTCTTGCTCATTTGATTTATGCTTTTATTGCAAGTTTCATTATTGGAGTGAGGATTTGTAAAAATTGTTAATAATTTGTTATTATTAATGTTTATATTTTGTTGTTTGAGATTTGAGAAAGTTAACCTTTTTTTTTATTTGAAAAAAATTATTTTTTATTCAATAAGAAGGTGGATAATGAACATGCAACAGGTTTCAATCCTTGATTAATTATACATTTGGAACAGAGTTTTTTTCTGTTTATGACTACATTTACTTAACTAAGAACTAAAATCATATTTTTTAGTCTTTGTTCTCTATTTGGTATTGGGGTTTATTGTTAATCTATTATATGCAATATTAGATATTATGTGTATTCTTTTTGTTAATTTTGATTTTGTTTATTTGTGGAAACAATGGTAACCCCTCAAATGAAAAAAATGAAGATCGAAATAAAAAAATAAATGGTAAGGGAAATTATTGAAAAGCATACTCCATTTTATTTAAATATTACTTTTTAACATCTTAACACAACCAAACTCTAAACTCAAAAGAGAAACAACCAACATTATTACTAAATATGTTGAGAAATGAGTAGATATGCTGATTGCACAGAAGATTTAGCATGAAAATCCGAGTTAGTGCACAAGGCAAAGATTTTAGGATTATGTTATTATTTTTATTAAGACTCCTTGTGATTTTTAAGCTTGTAGTTTTTTTATTTTAAGGTTTTATTAAATTATGTTATTATATACTTATAATTATGTGTGAAAAATAGAGGGGGTTTGGCACATGACAGCCACCCCTTCTCTTTTTTATTTTTTTAACAATCTAATTATAGGTTTTGATCATATCTGCACTTTTTGACACAATGCCTAGAACTACTGATAACCCCTCCCCAACCCATAAATAGGAGCACTTAAACCAACATCTTCCTACATTGGCATCAATGCCCATGCCAATTGAGCTAAGACTCAATTGACTTCTCTTAATTTTTTGGTTGAAGAGGAGCGTTTGGCAAGCCCTCAAAACTTTTTTATATTTATTATTTATTATTTTTGTTCTTCAATTTATGAGTAAATAGTTTTGATCTAGTTTTAGATCGATAATTGATTCAATGTTTGAATTGTGAGACTTCGAATTTACACTTAATATTATTCACATCGGTATTTGTTAACTCTCTGATTTAGGAAATAAACTTAGTTAACTGGCAACGTCATTTTAGCATCAAATTGAGTAAGGGTACCCCTCGGTTCAATGTGAGACAGCATATCATTGGTGAATTGGTATGATCCCCATTGTCTTACTCGGTCCACCGAAGAACACATATATCTGACCAATTGAGTGGTTGGGTCTATCAAGAGAGTTAATAATCAGGTTTAAATGACTCACACTGTTGAAACTGTTGATTTGAGTCGAGTTCTTCTAGGTCCAGCCATATTCTGAGATTACTTCCAATTCTTCGACTTTGGTGAAGCGGTACCACGTGAAACATCTTTCACAGAACATCTCTTGAAACGCAAGAAAATGGTTGTTTTTGGATGAAAATTATTCCTAAATAATGATTATTTTGACTAAAAATCATTATAGGTCCATAAAAGTCTTGATGTAATTTTAAGTATTCAACTATAGAAAGTGACTTTGCTTATTCCACATGTAACCAGACTTAATCCTCAAGAATCAACCTTCAAGTCTTCAATTTCAACTCAATTGGTCTTCATCTTGTGGCCTTTAACTAGTCCAAATATCTTCAAAATAGATAATCCAATGCTTTTGTTCTAAAATTTTTCAATTTTGAAAGTAGGCAAGTAAGGCAATGAAATAGTGCCTGAAGTTGTGGCCATTGTTTCAACCATAGAAACAACCATAGAATTATCCTTGTCTCCAAATGTATCTACAATATAGAAAGATAATTGTAATAATTTTCAATGGTGTCGTAAAATTCAATTTCGAACTGAATTAATTGAGTTGAGTTAGTAGAGAATTATGTGTCAAGTACGGAATAGAGAGGCCAAATCATTAAGCGATATTAAGTTAATTTGATTATTAAAAATAACATAGGGACTAGATTGAAAAATGAGTTTAATGGGATAATTTAATTAAAAGACATTAAAGGGCCTTCATATGTAATTATACCAAAGACTTGGGAGTAATTAAACCATTTATGATGTATGATAATATTTACTTTAAAGTTTTGTCATCATTTTCCAATAAATAACATTATGGTTAATAAAATATTAGTTTAATGTATGTTTAAATTAATTACTATCATTTGTACATATATACATGGAATTAGTGGGAGAGAGAAACTTGATAAACAAAACTCTATTCCTTCCATCTTTTTTCATCATCTAACCAAAAGGAAATGTAACAATTTATTTTTTAGTTGTGTCAGAAATGGTGGTTTCAGAATCCCATTTTTGATATTCAAATCCGTAAATATTATTATTTTCATATTTACGAGGTTAGTATAAAGTTTAATTAAAGAATGGTCCCTTAATTTTTTTAAATCAAATAGTTAATTAAGGTGTAAGGACTAAACTACAAAAATGATAAAAGTTCATAGTTATAAATTTTTAATCAATTGAAGGACCAATTGAGCGATTGGTCCATTATGAATAAGCCAAACAATGGTGATAGACAACTATCATCTGCCAAAATTGTTAATCAAGGTTAGAGTTAGTTAATTATAATTAATTAAGTTAATTAGGATTACTTAATTATTAATCTAACTATAGAAACTAAAATTAAAAGACATCATCTTTTATTTTTATTCCTCTTCATCATCGAAACAAAGGAAGACCTAGGCAGCCATTGTTTTTGCTCCAAACATTCTATCATTTAATTTGATCAAGAATTGAATCAAATTGAAGATAACCGGGGAAAAAACAAAATTAAAGAATAGTATTTAAAGATTCAATTGCTTGTTTATGATTAAATTGTGTTTACTTTGTTTTGTAGACTATTTAAATGTAAAATTAGTATTTTTGGCATTAATTGGACTGAATTGTAAAATGTAGAAATTATGGTTATTTTTTATTGATACATGTTGGATCTGGCGCCCTAATTGTAGTATTTTCGTAAATGTACATTTGTATTTTTCTTTTGAATAGATTGGTTAACAAAAGTATTCATAAATTACATTAATAGTTTGTATAATGTCCTCATGTGGTTTTTGCACACTAAACAAAATAGAAGGAAATGTTGTTCATTGGTTGTCTAATGTTTAAACTAATACCAAGCGATATTACGTGGTTGGATCGTAATACATAAAGACAGCTTATATCAGTAGACAAACCTAAATATGTCCTCAGTCTGATCGAAAATAAGGAAACCAATTGAAAGACTAAATGTTGTCTATCAAGTTCAATTGTAGAGATGTTGTGTCTTAGGCATCGGAGCGCATGATTCCCAAAAAATAGAGACATAGATGCGACTGACTGGACTAACAGTACATCGAACTAGACCCAAGCAAAATAGATCTTGAATTCATTTATGGATTTATTCACTTGTGATGTTCATACAGTTGTATACCTAAATCCTGAGTGGATGATGGACTATGTATGTGTGACTCGTACACTTTGATGTAAGTAAAAGCCTAAGTTCAAATAGATAAGGAACATAAAGTTGGCACACTGGGTGTACGACTTTTGCAGTATATAGCGTCATTCACAACAGTGGAATTCATAGCTCGAGACATGGGTAAATGGTATACTCTTATTGGCATTACATGGTTGATGAAAAGTAAACGTAGCCACGGGTTCTTCGTCTTTGTAATGAATAACTTGATCACGATTTGATAGTGATTGACTTTTTATGAAGGAAGAAGTAATGATTACCATAAGATAAAATAAGATCATATTGGGAGAACAAATATTATGCCAAAGAGATTAAGGATATCTTATGAGGGTAACACACTTATGACAAAGTCATTAGGTGAGCACTAATCGAGTTGCTTTCTTAATGGTATATCGTTGGGGAGAGCTTAGTCACGATACTATAGTGAAATAAATTCGTGACTAAATGAGTTTATAATTAATAGGCAAAAAGCTTAAACTTAATTAAAAATCATTTGAGACTCAACTGCATATATCCAATTGGTCTCTCCACTAGCTCGTTGAAACCAAAAATGAATTACATGTTGAATCAAATGAACAAAAATGAATAGAAATGGAGTAATAGGAAACATTTGGAAATGATTATGGTTTTCTCCTTAATGAAAATTGAGAAATAGAATCATTTGGAAATGAATGTGGTTTTCTCCAAAATGAAAATGAAAATGAAAAATGACCTAAAAAATGAATTTATGTTTTTCAAATAAATAAAGTTCAAAAATGTAAATAAATCATTTGGTCATAGTGAATATTAAATATATTTTCGAAGATTCTTTTATGGTAAAGTTTTCATGGTTTTAATGGAATTAGAATTCGATTGAGAAAATTATTTAATTAGAAATATATTGAAGTTTATTTTTGGGAAATAGAAAAAAAATATTTGGTTGGATCAAATTATATAGTTTGGGTTAAAAGCCCAGGAAATACTTGTAATTGGACTCGATTTGGAAGAGTCCCAAAAGCCACTTTTACAATAATGGGGGATGGCAACCCTAGTTAATTAACTAGGGTTTAAGGTTTAGGGTTGTCGCCCCTTACATCTTAATAGAACTAGGATTTCATTTTTCTAGTTGAAATAAACTTCTCTGATTCAACAAGAGTTTAACCTTCTCTCCCTATAAATAGATGGCACTATTAGGTTATTTATACAACTTTCAAATATCGTTATTCTACCCGAAAATAGTGACTTTTATTTTCTAAGAATTAAATATATTCGAGAAGAGAATTTTCATTTTCACCCAAAAGAAAACTATTTTTAGTTTTTGTGTTTGATTTGTTTTGTTTGAGCCCACGCTTGAAGTAATTCGTGGTAAAAGGATTGTTTGCTTAAAAGTTGAAAATGAAAAGGATCTGTCTAGCTGAAAACATAGGTACTATTTTAGTCTAAGAATTATTGTTATAAATATCACAAACCAAATCAATTTTCAAAATTTTTATTTTCTGCTATGCAAGAAAACTGTTTTCAAACTAGATTTTTCCCAATAAATGGTATCAGAGTTACGATTGTGCTATGTTTATAGTGTAAATCGAGACCAAAATTCTCTCTCTTCTCATGTATGAGTGATTATATTTGACAAGATGTGACATTATTATAATTGCATGCATGTTTAGGGGAATGTATGTGAATGAATGTAAGATATTATTTTATTATTATAGATGAAAAAGTAATTTTGCCAAAGTTGTGATTTCTAGAAATTTAAATGTAATTTATTATTATCTTGGGCATGTATATTTTAGATCTTGGACTGCCATATCCACGAATAGTTTTATTTTTTATTCTTTTAGAATAAAACATTTGAGCCTAAAACGGGCATAAGAATTTTGTAACCTAATTTTCCCTAAAACAAACTTGAAAAATTGAGACGCATCCTAACCATTGACCTAGCAAAACCAAAATGTGGCCAACAGTGGTCCGATGGTGGTCCGATGGCAGCTCGGTGGTGGTCGATGGTGGCTGTGACACGAAAATGGAATTAGAAAGACAAGGACGACAGAAACATGAATTGGTATCGCAGCAGTAGTCCATGGTGGAAAACTTGAAGACCCAAGGTATGTTTTGGGGTGAATTTTTTAATTTTTGCAATTTTTATTATTTTAGGAAACTTGGAAACTTTGATGACCCAAAATTGGAAACTTTGACTGGTCAGAGTCATTTAATTTTATGCTTTTAATTTTATGGATAAGCATGATGATAATTATTTGACTGCGAATGTATGTTTATGCATATATGAGATAAGCATGCCAAATAGATTAAGAGAGAATGTCACATGTACTTGTCATGTATATATTGATCATTAATGATTAAAATCGAACATTAAAAACCTTCCTTTTTTAAATACTGAATGGGATAAGGCCCCTAATGTGACAGCCCAAAATTGACCCTAGTCGGGAAGTGGTTTCGGGACCACAAAATCGAGTCATAAAAATAATTGATTTCCATATTCTATGCTTATTATGTGTGTACATGAGTATGTGGAAGTTTCATTCTCCAATTTTGCCAATTGCATGAGAAATTATTAAATAGGGATTGATATGAGACATGGTGAAAATATGATAGGCTAATTTAAAATGGTCTATTAATGCATGTTGTGAAAATGATGGGTTTGCATGTCAAATTACCCAAAATTTGAGCTAGTGGTTGGCCATGCTATGGGTGGAAACATGTTGGGAACATGTTGGCCTAGTGAGGTATGTAGGAAAAAAATAAAATAAGGGGCATGGGCATAAAATAATGAAAAGGAGTATGATGAATAAAAAAAAATGTGTGTAGTTGTTTCCCCCCCCCCATTGTCGTGAGCTAAAGAAAAGAAAGGAGAAAATTTTTGTTCATCCTTTCTCATCTTCATTTAGCCGAAACTAGAAAGAAAAAAACAAAGAAAAAAAAATGCTCATCCTTTGGTTCATCCTTGGCCAAAAATTTTAAGGAGAAAGGAAGAAGAAAGGTTGAAGAGGTTCGGCCATGCATGTAGCTAGGCTAAGGTATGTTTGATGATGTTCCATGAGATGCATGCATGTTTTAGTTGTTAGCTTGAGTTCTACCTAGCCCATGGTCTAAATATTGCTATGTGATGGAAATGACACTCGGCCATGGATGCATCATTCTTGGTTGATGTTTGATGTTGTGGTGATGAGGCATGAGGATGAGTTAAGATTCGGCCTAGGTGGAGTTTGTGTTAATGCCATTGCATGCTAAATATGAAGCTTGTTAATGATGCATGTGATGGTGGCTTGATGATTCTTGAACCTCCTTTTTAGCATTTTTGAGTGAGCACATATGTGCATTGGTTGCTAAATGGAGAAGAATCGGCTAGCAAGTTGTGTGCTAAGGCCGAATATAACTTTTGCATGTTAATGAGCAATGCATGTGTTAAATTGATGGAAAGGGAGAGGATGCTTTACTAGTGTGTATATGTGTGTATTAGCCAAGTTTTGAACTTGAAACAAAAGGGTGTTTAGTCAATACAAGTGACCATACTTGTAGAATGTATTAAGTGTTGAAATCGGCCCCAAAATAGACATGCATATTCGGCCAAGGGGGAAAAATTAGCTAAAATGTTGAGTTTGATTCATGATTCCGTACATATGTGACTTTAATGTC
This sequence comes from Gossypium hirsutum, assembly GCF_007990345.1. Classification (NCBI taxonomy): domain Eukaryota; kingdom Viridiplantae; phylum Streptophyta; class Magnoliopsida; order Malvales; family Malvaceae; genus Gossypium; species Gossypium hirsutum. Next base: position 48,422,195 of record NC_053438.1, on the reverse strand, counting down.
TAATGTATAAATATGGGCTAAGTGCCTTGTGTTCCTCTTTTCGATGCTCAAATGATTAAATCAATTTATTTGTTTAATTAAGCTCAAGAGCAAAGGGGAACTAAATCCGATAAAGGGAAGGAAAAAGTGGTCGAATAGCTATCGAAATCGTTCGACAACACCCGAGGTAAGTTCTTGAGTAAGAGAGTTAAATTATGATGTGATTAGATCATGTTTTAAGCAAATTAAAATCATGCTCTTTGTGTGGCTATTGAGCCGAATTTGCAAGAATGATAAATGTCTTGTGTTTGAGTTTTGCTAACGAAAATGAAATACGAATGGGCCATGATTTATTGTTAAATGTGCATGGTTATTTGAATGATGTCCGGGCTAAGTCCCGAAGGCTTGTGCTAAGTGACAATATCCGGACTAAGATCCGAAGGCATTTGTGCGAGATACTAATTCCGGGCTAAGCCCGAAGGCATTTGTGCGAGATACTAATTCCGGGCTAAGCCCGAAGGCATTTGTGCGAGTTACTAAATCCGGGTTAAGTCTCGAAGGCATTTGTGCGAATTACTATAACCGGGCTATGTCCCGAAGGCATTTGAACGAGGAGCTATATCCGGTTAAATTCCGAAGGTACGTGATTTGGGAATGAATGAACTTGCTGTAAAATTCCAGTTAATACTCTCGAAACATCCCAACATTGAGGTATGTTTCGTATGTGCTTGAATTTAGTTGAGCCCTTACAAATAAGTATTCGCTCAGTTGATAAACGAGCTACCGGCCTTTGGCTGAGTTGATCTTTTGTGTATGTACATAAGGGTTGATAATGTGAAGCAAGTACGATATCGTAAATTTGTGCATATGAAATTATCCGTTTAGCTATATGAATGCTATACTTTTGTTGTGCTGGAATTCCTTGCTCAAAACTTACTAAGCATAAATTGCTTACTCCGTTTCATTGCTCCTCTGTTTTATAGATTTGGTTCTCCAGCTATCGGACTCGGGATCTTGAAGTCAAAGTCGCCCACACTATCAAAGCCCCCCCTTTTGGTACAATTTTGGTTGAACTTCGAAATGGCATGTATAGGACTACCCGTTTGTTGTGGGTCGTGGACCCTTTGGACTTGTATAAATTTTGGATAGCCATGCGAAAATGGCTTATATGTGTTTGAGTATAATGTTATAATCATTTGGTGTGGATATGCTTGACAAGGATTGGCCACGGGGATGGTTAATCACTTTCATAAATTGTGCTATTTATGCAAAAAGGGCTAGTTGAATCATGGAAACCATGAAATAGGTAAAGTCTACCTTAAAGGCAGATGCTGACAGCAGCAGTGATGTAGATTTGGAAAATCACTAAAAATAGTAGGAATGGAATTAAATAGTGAATAAATTATGTAAACAAACCTTGATGAATCTACTTTCATAGGAAAGTAACGAAACAATCATACGGACAGTATGTTAAGAGATATTCAGGTTCTCGTGAGACAGGGCCAGAACGGTTTCTGGATTCCCTGTTCCGACTTTGGAAATTCATTATAAATTAACCAGAGATAATTAGGAGTCATACCATATATGTATAGATTCCTCTCTGAGTCTAGTTTCTATAGAAAGAAACGGCATCAGTATTGGAGCCCTGTACAAGGAGATATCCAAGTCTTAATGCGCAAAGGTCAGGGTAGTCGATCCCTGTAACATGGGAGACTTTGACTAATAAACTGTACTAATTGGCCCAACCAAAAATTCTAGAAAAAAATATGTAGCCGGGCATATGAGTCTAGTTTCAGGGAAAAATCGCAAAACTGATTTTCGAGTTGTGAAACTCAAGATATGATTTTTAAAGCGACTAGTATGCAGATTGGCAGTGTCTGGGAAATATTTTTTATAAGGGGTTTAAAGTCTGTTAACACCTCGTGTTCGACTCCGGTGTCGGTCTCGGGTTCGGGGTGTTACATTTGATTGGTATCAGAGCCAGGTTTAGTCGATTCTAGGACTACCGTAATGCGTTGGGTCTAGCTATACATGCCATTTTATGTGATTACTTGATAGTGTGGTGATTTCTGACAATTGTAAATGTGTTTATTTATAGTAATGGATCCCGATCCCAACCGAGAGGTAGCTGATGATCTTGAGAGTGTAGCGCTTGCTCCCGCACGAGGGACAGCGCCGGCGGACTCTCAACCTAATGCTAGTAACCCGAATGATGAAGCTAGACAAGCTTTCTATAGCGTGATGAATGATTGGTTCAACCAATACATTCGAACTAATACGGCTGTCCCACAACCTCCATTCCCAACTAATACCACCCCCGCACCTACAATACCTCCGGTAACTGACCAAATAAGGTCAAATAAGCCCCCAGTTGACAGAATCCGAAAACATGGGGCTACTGAATTTAAAGCTACGGATAGCGACGATGCCGAGCAAGCTGAATTTTGGTTGGACAACACTATCCGGGTACTCGATGAGCTATCTTGTACACCCGATGAATGCCTAAAGTGTACTATCTCCTTGCTACGTGATTCTGCCTATTATTGGTGGAGTACTCTAACTTCTGTTGTGCCCTGAGAGCAAGTAACTTGGGAGTTTTTCCAAACTGAGTTTCGGAAAAAGTATATCAGTCAGAGATTTGTTGATCAAAAACAGAAGGAATTTCTTGAGCTTAAGTAAGGTTCCATGTCAGTTACTGATTACGAGCGAAAATTTGTTAGACTTAGTAGATACGCTCGGGAATGTGTTTCGTCCGAGGCTATCATGTGTAAACGCTTCGAGGATGGGCTGAATGAAGATATAAAAATGTTCGTTGGCGTTCTTGAAATACGAGAGTTCGTAGTACTAGTCGAGCGAGCTTGTAAAGCCGAAGAGCTTAGAAAAGAAAAACAAAAAGTTGATGTGGGAACTGGAGAGTTTCGTAAAAGATCTTCGGGAAAGTCTCTTCAACAGGCATCAAAGAAATTTCGAGATGATGTGGGCCCGTTTAGAGGCACTTCGGGCCTTTTTAGACGAGATCGTGATCGACCCCCTGTGGGTACACGAGGCACTTCGGTCGCCAGTGTTGGGAATGAACGTCGAGATAGAACGAAATGTCGATATTGCGGTAAATGGCATTCGGGGAGTTGTAGATTCCCTGACCGCTCCTGTTACAAGTGCGGATCAGTTGACCACTTCATTAAAGATTCCCCGAGGTTGTTTGAACAGAATGAAAATCAGAGTGGGAAACCGGGTGCTACCACTGCTCGAGGTAGACCATCTGGAAATACGGGCAATGCTAGTGGTGGTCAGAGAGGATCTAGAGATGCTACGACCAGATCCGAGGCTCGTGCGCCTGCTAGAGCTTATGCTATACGTGCCCGCGAGGATGCTTCTTCGCCTGATGTTATTACCGGTACTTTTACTCTCTTTGATACTAATGTAATTGCTTTGATTGACCCCGGTTCTACTCATTCTTACATATGTGAAACCTTAGCATCCAGTAAGACTTTACCTATTGAGTCTACTGAGTTCGTAATTCGGGTGTCAAATCCCTTGGGTCGTTACGTGCTTGTCGACAAAGTGTGTAAGAAATGTCCCCTAGAAATTCGAGGTTCCTGTTTTCCGGCGGACTTGATGCTTTTGCCGTTTGATGAATTTGATGTTATTCTTGGTTTGGATTGGTTGACCGCGCATGATGCGGTTGTGAATTGCAAAAGCAAGACTATTGATTTGAGGTGCGCAAATAACGAAGTAATCCGAGTTGAGTCTACGGACTTGGAGGGGATGCCAACTGTAATATCAGCAATGTTGGCCCAGAAATATGTAAGAAAAGGGTGCGAAGCATACCTTGCGTATGTACTGGATGACAAAGAATTAGACAAGAAACCCGAATCTGTGCCGGTGGTTTGTGAATACCCGGATGTTTTTCCTGAAGGATTACCGGGTTTACCACCTGTTCGGGAGGTAGAGTTTGGTATTGAGCTTGTACCTGGGACTACGCCGATTTCAATAGCTCCGTATCGTATGGCACTAACCGAGTTAAAAGAGTTGAAAGCTCAGTTGCAAAAATTGACGGATAGAGGTTTTGCTCGACCAAGTTTCTCACCTTGGGGTGCACCAGTATTGTTCGTGAAAAAGAAGGACAGAACCATGAGGTTGTGCATTGACTATCGTCAACTGAATAAAGTGACGATAAAGTACAAATATCCGTTACCGCGTATCGATGATTTGTTCGACCAACTAAAGGGAGCCTCAATGTTCTCAAAAATAGATTTGAGATCGGGCTATTATCAGTTGCGAATTCGAGATTCGGACATACCCAAAACTGCTTTCAGAACGGGATATGGTCACTACGAGTTCTTAGTGATGCCGTTTGGGCTCACAAATGCCCCTGCGGTATTTATGGATTTGATGAATCGGATCTTCAGACCATATTTGGATCGGTTCGTAGTTGTGTTCATTGATGACATCTTGGTCTATTCAAGAGATGAGACCGAACATGCTGAGCATCTGAGGCTAGTGTTGCAAATTTTGCGGGATAAGCAGTTATATGCTAAGTTCAGTAAGTGTGAGTTCTGGTTAAGAGAGGTTAGCTTCTTGGGTCATGTGGTATCCGCATCGGGTATTCGAGCTGACCCGAGCAAAATTTCAGCCATACTTAACTGGAAGCCTCCAAGAAATATTACCGAAGTTCGGAGCTTCCTGGGACTCGCCGGTTATTACCGACGATTTGTCAAAGGTTTCTCGATGATAGCCACACCAATGACGAAGCTACTTCAAAAGGATGTTAAGTTCGAATGGACGGAGAAATGTCAGAAAAGTTTTGATCAACTAAAAACTTATTTGACTGAAGCTCCAATTTTAGTGCAACCCGAATCAGGCAAAGAGTTTGTCATTTATAGTGACGCATCCCTACTTGGGTTGGGTTGCGTATTGATGCAAGAAGTTCGAGTGGTGGCCTATGCGTCGAGACAATTAAAGCCACATGAGAAAAATTATCCGACCCATGATCTTGAACTAGCTGCCATCGTATTTGCTTTAAAAATATGGCGACATTACTTATTTGGTGAGAAGTGCCATGTATTTTCGGATCACAAAAGTCTCAAAAATTTGATGACTCAAAGAGACTTAAATCTGCGACAAAGACGTTGGCTTGAGTTGTTGAAAGATTACGAGCTTGTCATTGATTACCACCCGGGAAAGGCTAATATGGTTGCGGACGCCTTAAGCCGGAAATCATTGTTTGCTTTACGAGCGATGAATGTGCACTTGTCTGTTCTACCCGACAATGTGTTAATAGCTGAATTAAAAGCCAAACCATTATTGATTCATCAAATTCGTGAAGCCCAGAAAGTTGATGATGAATTGGTTGCAAAACGGGCTGAGTGTGCTCTGAACAAGGAATCGGAGTTTCAAATTGATGATGATGATTGTTTGAGGTTCAGAAGTCGTTTGTGTATTCCAAGGAGTTCGGAACTCATTTCGATGATTCTGAACGAAGCCCATTGTAGCCGAATGTCAAGTCACCCGGGGAGTACGAAAATGTACAACGATTTGAAACGTTGGTTTTGGTGGCATGGTATGAAACGAGACATCTCCGACTTTGTTTCGAGATGTTTAATATGTCAACAAGTGAAAGCGGAACATCAAGTGCCTTCAGGATTACTTCAGCCGATCATGATACCCGAGTGGAAATGGGATCGAGTCACAATGGACTTTGTGTCCGGACTGCCATTGTCAACAAGTAAGAAGGATGCGATTTGGGTTGTTGTTGATAGACTGACTAAGTCGGCTCACTTTATCCCCGTGTGTATGGATTTTTCATTGGATAGACTAGTTGAATTGCACGTTTCTCAGATTGTGAGATTACACGGGGTACCTATTTCTATCGTGTCGGATAGAGATCCGAGATTCACCTCGCGATTTTGGAGGAAATTGCAAGAAGCTTTGGGTACCAAGCTGCATTTTAGCACTGCTTTTCATCCCCAAACCGATGGTCAATCTGAGCGGATAATTCAGATACTTGAGGATATGTTGAGATGTTGCATCCTCGAGTTCAGTGGTTTATGGGAACGGTATTTACCTTTGATTGAATTCGCTTACAATAATAGTTTTCAATCAAGTATTAAGATGGCACCTTACAAGGCTTTGTACGGTCGTAAATGCCGTACACCGTTGTTTTGGACCGAGCTCGGTGAAAGTAAAATTTTCGGAGTTGATTTGATTAAGGATGCTGAACAGAAAGTAAAGGTAATCCGTGAAAGTCTGAAAGCAGCCACAGATCGTCAAAAATCGTATGCGGATTTGAAACGAAAGGACATTGAATATCAGGTGGGAGATAAAGTGTTCCTTAAAGTTTCGCCTTGGAAAAAGGTACTCAGGTTTGGTCGTAAGGGCAAGTTGAGCCCGAGATTCATTGGGCCGTACGAAATCTCCGAACGAGTTGGTCCGGTTGCGTATAGATTGATTTTGCCCCCTGAGCTTGAAAAGATTCACGACGTCTTTCATGTTTCGATGCTTCGACGCTATCGATCTGATCCATCGCACATAATTAGCCCATCAGAGGTTGAAATTCAAGCCGATATGAGTTATGAAGAAGAGCCGATGCATATCCTAGCTCGTGAAGTGAAGGAGTTGCGAAACAAAAGGGTTCCGTTAGTGAAGGTGTTATGGCTCAAACACGAGATCGAGGAAGCTACTTGAGAAACCGAGAGATCGATGAAAGAACGATACCCAAACCTATTTACCGGTAAGATTTTCGGGGACAAAAATTTCTTAAGTGGGGGAGAGTTGTGACAGCCCAAAATTGACCCTAGTCGGGAAGTGGTTTCGGGACCACAAAACCGAGTCATAAAAATAATTGATTTCCATATTCTATGCTTATTATGTGTGTACATGAGTATGTGGAAGTTTCATTCTCCAATTTTGCCAATTGCATGAGAAATTATTAAATAGGGATTGATATGAGACATGGTGAAAATATGATAGGCTAATTTAAAATGGTCTATTAATGCATGTTGTGAAAATGATGGGTTTGCATGTCAAATTACCCAAAATTTGAGCTAGTGGTTGGCCATGCTATGGGTGGAAACATGTTGGGAACATGTTGGCCTAGTGAGGTATGTAGGAAAAAAATAAAATAAGGGGCATGGGCATAAAATAATGAAAAGGAGTATGATGAATACAAAAAAAAAATGTGTGTAGTTGTTTCCCCCCCCCATTGTCGTGAGCTAAAGAAAAGAAAGGAGAAAATTTTTGTTCATCCTTTCTCATCTTCATTTAGCCGAAACTAGAAAGAAAAAAACAAAGAAAAAAAAATGCTCATCCTTTGGTTCATCCTTGGCCAAAAATTTTAAGGAGGAAGGAAGAAGAAAGGTTGAAGAGGTTCGGCCATGCATGTAGCTAGGCTAAGGTATGTTTGATGATGTTCCATGAGATGCATGCATGTTTTAGTTGTTAGCTTGAGTTCTACCTAGCCCATGGTCTAAATCTTGCTATGTGATGGAAATGACACTCGGCCATGGATGCATCATTCTTGGTTGATATTTGATGTTGTGGTGATGAGGCATGAGGATGAGTTAAGATTCGGCCTAGGTGGAGTTTGTGTTAATGCCATTGCATGCTAAATATGAAGCTTGTTAATGATGCATGTGATGGTGGCTTGATGATTCTTGAACCTCCTTTTTAGCATTTTTGAGTGAGCACATATGTGCATTGGTTGCTAAATGGAGAAGAATCGGCTAGCAAGTTGTGTGCTAAGGCCGAATATAACTTTTGCATATTAATGAGCAATGCATGTGTTAAATTGATGGAAAGGGAGAGGATACTTTACTAGTGTGTATATGTGTGTATTAGCCAAGTTTTGAACTTGAAACAAAAGGGTGTTTAGTCAATACAAGTGACCATACTTGTAGAATGTATTAAGTGTTGAAATCGGCCCCAAAATAGACATGCATATTCGGCCAAGGGGGAAAAATTAGCTAAAATGTTGAGTTGATTCATGATTCCGTACATATGTGACTTTAATGTCTAATGTATAAATATGGGCTAAGTGCCTTGTGTTCCTCTTTTCGATGCTCAAATGATTAAATCAATTTATTTGTTTAATTAAGCTCAAGAGCAAAGGGGAACTAAATCCGATAAAGGGAAGGAAAAAGTGGTCGAATAGCTATCGGAATCGTTCGACAACACCTGAGGTAAGTTCTTGAGTAAGAGAGCTTAAATTATGATGTGATTAGATCATGTTTTAAGCAAATTAAAATCATGCTCTTTGTGTGGCTATTGAGCCGAATTTGCAAGAATGATAAATGTCTTGTGTTTGAGTTTTGCTAACGAAAATGAAATACGAATGGGCCATGATTTATTGTTAAATGTGCATGGTTATTTGAATGATGTCCGGGCTAAGTCCCGAAGGCTTGTGCTAAGTGACAATATCCGGACTAAGATCCGAAGGCATTTGTGCGAGATACTAATTCCGGGCTAAGCCCGAAGGCATTTGTGCGAGATACTAATTCCGGGCTAAGCCCGAAGGCATTTGTGCGAGTTACTAAATCCGGGTTAAGTCCCGAAGGCATTTGTGCGAATTACTATAACCGGGCTATGTCCCGAAGGCATTTGAACGAGGAGCTATATCCGGTTAAATTCCGAAGGTACGTGATTTGGGAATGAATGAACTTGCTGTAAAATTCCAGTTAATACTCTCGAAACATCCCAACATTGAGGTATGTTTCGTATGTGCTTGAATTTAGTTGAGCCCTTACAAATAAGTATTCGCTCAGTTGATAAACGATCTTCCGGCCTTTGGCTGAGTTGATCTTTTGTGTATGTACATAAGGGTTGATAATGTGAAGCAAGTACGATATCGTAAATTTGTGCATATGAAATTATCCGTTTAGCTATATGAATGCTATACTTTTGTTGTGCTGGAATTCCTTGCTCAAAACTTACTAAGCATAAATTGCTTACTCCGTTTCATTGCTCCTCTGTTTTATAGATTTGGTTCTCCAGCTATCGGACTCGGGATCTTGAAGTCAAAGTCGCCCACACTATCAAAGCCCCCCCTTTTGGTACAATTTTGGTTGAACTTCGAAATGGCATGTATAGGACTACCCGTTTGTTGTGGGTCGTGGACCCTTTGGACTTGTATAAATTTGGATAGCCATGCGAAAATGGCTTATATGTGTTTGAGTATAATGTTATAATCATTTGGTGTGGATATGCTTGACAAGGATTGGCCACGGGGATGGTTAATCACTTTCATAAATTGTGCTATTTATGCAAAAAGGGCTAGTTGAATCATGGAAACCATGAAATAGGTAAAGTCTACCTTAAAGGCAGATGCTGACAGCAGCAGTGATGTAGATTTGGAAAATCACTAAAAATAGTAGGAATGGAATTAAATAGTGAATAAATTATGTAAACAAACCTTGATGAATCTACTTTCATAGGAAAGTAACGAAACAATCATACGGACAGTATGTTAAGAGATATTCAGGTTCTCGTGAGACAGGGCCAGAACGGTTTCTGGATTCCCTGTTCCGACTTTGGAAATTCATTATAAATTAACCAGAGATAATTAGGAGTCATACCATATATGTATAGATTCCTCTCTGAGTCTAGTTTCTATAGAAAGAAACGGCATCAGTATTGGAGCCCTGTACAAGGATATATCCAAGTCTTAATGCGCAAAGGTCAGGGTAGTCGATCCCTGTAACATGGGAGACTTTGACTAATAAACTGTACTAATTGGCCCAACCAAAAATTCTAGAAAAAAATATGTAGCCGGGCATATGAGTCTAGTTTCAGGGAAAAATCGAAAAACTGATTTTCGAGTTGTGAAACTCAAGATATGATTTTAAAGCGACTAGTATGCAGATTGGCAGTGTCTGGGAAATATTTTTTATAAGGGGTTTAAAGTCTGTTAACACCTCGTGTTCGACTCCGGTGTCGGTCTCGGGTTCGGGGTGTTACATTTGATTGGTATCAGAGCCAGGTTTAGTCGATTCTAGGACTACCGTAATGCGTTAGGTCTAGCTATACATGCCATTTTATGTGATTACTTGATAGTGTGGTGATTTCTGACAATTGTAAATGTGTTTATTTATAGTAATGGATCCCGATCCCAACCGAGAGGTAGCTGATGATCTTGAGAGTGTAGCGCTTGCTCCCGCACGAGGGACAGCGCCGGCGGACTCTCAACCTAATGCTAGTAACCCGAATGATGAAGCTAGACAAGCTTTCTATAGCGTGATGAATGATTGGTTCAACCAATACATTCGAACTAATACGGCTGTCCCACAACCTCCATTCCCAACTAATACCACCCCCGCACCTACAATACCTCCGGTAACTGACCAAATAAGGTCAAATAAGCCCCAGTTGACAGAATCCGAAAACATGGGGCTACTGAATTTAAAGCTACGGATAGCGACGATGCCGAGCAAGCTGAATTTTGGTTGGACAACACTATCCGGGTACTCGATGAGCTATCTTGTACACCCGATGAATGCCTAAAGTGTACTATCTCCTTGCTACGTGATTCTGCCTATTATTGGTGGAGTACTCTGACTTCTGTTGTGCCCCGAGAGCAAGTAACTTGGGAGTTTTTCCAAACTGAGTTTCGGAAAAAGTATATCAGTCAGAGATTTGTTGATCAAAAACAGAAGGAATTTCTTGAGCTTAAGCAAGGTTCCATGTCAGTTACTGATTACGAGCGAAAATTTGTTAGACTTAGTAGATACGCTCGGGAATGTGTTTCGTCCGAGGCTATCATGTGTAAACGCTTCGAGGATGGGCTGAATGAAGATATAAAAATGTTCGTTGGCGTTCTTGAAATACGAGAGTTCGTAGTACTAGTCGAGCGAGCTTGTAAAGCCGAAGAGCTTAGAAAAGAAAAACAAAAAGTTGATGTGGGAACTGGAGAGTTTCGTAAAAGATCTTCGGGAAAGTCTCTTCAACAGGCATCAAAGAAATTTCGAGATGATGCGGGCCAGTTTAGAGGCACTTCGGGCCTTTTTAGACGAGATCGTGATCGACCCCCTGTGGGTACACGAGGCACTTCGGTCGCCAGTGTTGGGAATGAACGTCGAGATAGAACGAAATGTCGATATTGCGGTAAATGGCATTCGGGAGTTGTAGATTCCCTGACCGCTCCTGTTACAAGTGCGGATCAGTTGACCACTTCATTAAAGATTCCCCGAGGTTGTTTGAACAGAATGAAAATCAGAGTGGGAAACCGGGTGCTACCACTGCTCGAGGTAGACCATCTTGAAATACGGGCAATGCTAGTGGTGGTCAGAGAGGATCTAGAGATGCTACGACCAGATCCGAGGCTCGTGCGCCTGCTAGAGCTTATGCTATACGTGCCGCGAGGATGCTTCTTCGCCGATGTTATTACCGGTACTTTTACTCTCTTTGATACTAATGTAATTGCTTTGATTGACCCCGGTTCTACTCATTCTTACATATGTGAAACCTTAGCATCCAGTAAGACTTTACCTATTGAGTCTACTGAGTTCGTAATTCGGGTGTCAAATCCCTGGGTCGTTACGTGCTTGTCGACAAAGTGTGTAAGAAATGTCCCCTAGAAATTCGAGGTTCCTGTTTTCCGGCGGACTTGATGCTTTGCCGTTTCATGAATTGATGTTATTCTTGGTTTGGATTGGTTGACCGCGCATGATGCGGTTGTGAATTGCAAAGCAAGACTATTGATTTGAGGTGCGCAAATAACGAAGTAATCCGAGTTGAGTCTACGGACTTGGAGGGATGCAACTGTAATATCAGCAATGTTGGCCCAGAAATATGTAAGAAAAGGGTGCGAAGCATACCTTGCGTATGTACTGGATGACAAAGAATTAGACAAGAAACCCGAATCTGTGCCGGTGTTTGTGAATACCCGGATGTTTTCCTGAAGGATTACCGGGTTTACCACCTGTTCGGGAGGTAGAGTTTGGTATTGAGCTTGTACCTGGGACTACGCCGATTCAATAGCTCCGTATCGTATGGCACTAACCGAGTTAAAAGAGTTGAAAGCTCAGTTGCAAAAATTGACGGATAGAGGTTTTGCTCGACCAAGTTTCTCACCTTGGGGTGCACCAGTATTGTTCGTGAAAAAGAAGGACAGAACCATGAGGTTGGCATGACATCGTCAACTGAATAAAGTGACGATAAAGAATATGACCTATCGATATGCGACCACTAAAGCTCAATTCTCAAAAGATTAGATCAGAATCGGA